>NW_015151804.1:32469-78129 GCF_000732505.1 Cyprinodon variegatus | reverse complement strand
AGTGATGATCAAGTCTAAAATATGTCCCTGTTTGTGTGTTGGTTGTTTAACATATTGAGTTAAACCAAAGTTTCCAAGTATGTCATACAGTTCTTTTGCTCTTCTGTCTTCAGGGTTGTCAACGTGAAAAATTAAAGTCTCCCACAATAATTAAACAGTCATAATCAACGAGATAGGGTAAGGAGCTCAGTCATCTGAGGAGGACTCAGAGTAGCCGCTGCTCCTCCATGCCAAAAGGAGCCAGTTGAGTTGGCTTGGGCATCTTGTTAGGATGCCTACTGGATGCCTCAATGGTGAGAGAGATCCAAGAAATGCTGTAAGGACTTTTGGCCGGTTTGTCGGAAGCATCTTGTTTAGTGCTAGTAGGTTCCCAATGGGAAATTGGTGACTTAGCCAAACATGGTGACAGCGGTCGGAAACATGTAAGTGGAGGAGAGTTTTGTGTCGGAGGTCGTGGATGAGTCTCCTCCTTCATAAATTTTTTGTTTAGAGGAATGAATGGATGGACGAAGTTGTTGTGGAAGAAGATGCCAGGGCGGCAGAAGCTTGGTTTGGTGTAGAAGGCTTACAGCCGTACATGTTTGAGCCCTTGCCTCGCAACGCTGCCAGTTCTGTTAGCTCTACGCCTGCTGAAGACACAGACGTCCATCCCCGTGAACACTGGGACGGAAATCAATGGGAAAGTTAATAATGATTCTTAATTCTTATTTCAATTGATGTGTATATTAGCAGCAACATATGAATCAAGATGCTATGACCCAAAAAATTTCGATCATAGTATTAAGCTGATGAAGATTCTCACTCATGCAGGTCATAGTCATTCCGAAAAAGTTTAAAAAAACAATCCACTGGAGTTGGTTTCCAAGGCGAAACGTTTCAAACCTTGGAAACCAAGTCCAGTGGATTATTTTTTAAACTTTTACAGAATCATAGCATTAAATAACAAAAAAAAAAAAAAACACAGATTTTTAGACAGGATTTTTTTTTATATAAATGTTCTAAATTTGGAGAAAAATTGTCTGATAAAGAGTACATTTATATCCATGTTTAAGCCAGAAATATTTGACATTTAAATATGACTTCCCTACGACTTTAAAGGTACATTTGTTTTTTTATGGGACATTTTTTAATTAAAATTTTTATTTATCAATTTAATTTGTAATCTTCCAGACCCTACACCCAGAGCAGAGTGAAAATGATTCATTTCAATCATATTTCTTTAAAAATCCAAACAAAATCATATTTCATATTTCTTTGGTGTTTCTGTTTGTCTGTTTTCACTCACTTTTATTTATTCTCAGTTTCACCACCAATAGTTTCTTGTTTTTAGATTTTTGAGTTGTTCACTTTGATTATATGGAGAGATCTCTGTAAAGATTGACTAAATGATTGATCTGTAATTATATGATTCAGTAGAATAAACTTTAAAATGCATTGATTGACATGTGAACCTTGTTTTCATTATTTTGAAAAACTCAAATTGAATCCTTTAAACATGCAAGTATGACAGTATTAGGATGTGTCTGATGTAAAGCACATCATGTGAACCAACATGTCACATAAAATAAGTTCTTTGTTTTAAGATCTAAGAGGAACAGAGAGATGTCCTTGTTGTAAATAGCAACATTTGCTCATCAGTTCTCGTTTCTAGAATTAAAACAAATAATTTCTGAAATGCCATGTTCCGTAGACCACTGTTCTAATTGTTGTGTTGTGAAACTCACAAGAACCAGTAAAGGATGCGTCGCTGGAAGCTCAGAGAGATGGAGGAGTTCTGCACATCGAACAACAAACCTACGTCAGGGATGAATTGCAGGTCAACGTGCCTCAGATTCAGTTCTGTGATCTTTACACTGTGGAAAAGGGCAACAAAATGTTTTAACGGCCGCCAGAAGCCCTGTACGACAGTGGTCCTTTCAGGATGAAGCCTTACTCAGTGATGGTGTACTGGAAACGTCCTTCTGTCCCCTTCATCTCCGGAAAACTGATGTTGGTGAGTTCGTCTTCAACCAGCTTCTGAGTCTCAAACTTAACTAAAAAAACACACACAGTTACACTCATGTCGTTTCACACTATCCTGATGGGGACTTTCAATTGATTTCTATTGCATTCATTTCTATTGCCTAACTCTGACCCTTACCAACACATTCCTAACCCTAACCTGACCTAAGCTCCATTCACACCTTAGTGTGAACCTAAAGAAGACAACTTCTCCTCATGGAGAGCAGTCATTGGTTCCAAAAGCAGTGAGAAGTCCTGGAGGTGAACCATATTTCTAGGAAATTGTTCCCACCAGGTAAAAAAACACATAGCAACATCGCTTTATCTCTTTTTACACTGTTTTAGTCTGTGACACACTGTGACACAAAGTTAGATACTGTTAGTTCGGCCTGATTGGGTGAGGTTAGGCCACAACATGAAAGGTTATTTATCATCATTAGTCCTCAATAAGCCACAAAACCCAGGGATGGTATTTTTCTTCATGATGTATTTGCAGAGTAAAACATTTAAATTAATCCATTTTGATGCTCTGTTTGTCCCACTTCTATCAGGAAGAAAAAAATGTTTCCTTGATGTGAGAGCAATCATCTCAGTGTGGTCAGACACTCACATCCCATCTCACCTTTACATGGGGAAAAAAAACACACAGCCCTCTTTGGACACATGACCACCCCTGCTGACAGCAAATAGACCCCCAGCTCATTTCATTGCCTTTTCAGTCCCTACATTTTATATTTCTTTATTTCCATGCACAAATTTTCCTGCAAAGATGTTTATTACTTCTAAAGATGACGTATATATCTTTCTTTGAAGAGTTTAAAAAGTGTTTATATGTATTATTTTGTGGTTGTTTATATTTTATTTTTCTTTACCACAAGATTCTTGAAAGGGAGAAACGGCTGGGTATAACCGGGGAGGGAAATTAACAAGAGGGAAACTACGTAAAAATATCCACACTGTACTATTTAGAGTAAATTTTTAAAATTACAATAATTCACCTCTAAACCTTATTTAAACAGGGAAGCACTGTGCTTATAGAAGGCAATTCGAACCAAAGCCTTAACAATAATTTCACGTATATGGGGAAAATGGAGTAATCATTTTTTACTATTATTATTATTATTATTATTATTATGATCCAGTGGAAAAGTGGGTAGCACTGCTGCCATGCACCAAGAAGGTTACGGGTTCAAATCCCGGCCCAGGGTCTTTCTGCCTGGAGTTTACATCTTCTCCTTGAACATGCATGGGTTCTCTCCGGGTACTCCGGCTTCCTCCCACAGTCCAAAAAAAATGACTGTAGGTTAATTGTCTGTTCTAAATTCTGGCTTAATAAATGAAAGTTTATTTTTCCAGTTTGTCTCTGTGTTGCACTGCGATATAACAGCGACCTGTCCAGGGTCTAAGCCGCCTCTCACCCGTAGACAACTGGAGATAGGCACCAGCACCCCTAGTGAAGCCCCTTGTGATAAAGTGTGACAGAAAATGGATGGATGATCCAGTTTTCTTTCAAAAGACATTATAGGATATTTCCTAAAAATGAGCTGAGAGGTAGTTTTTTAATTTGCATCCAGTTATACATTATGTATGTATCAGATATTTTTTTATGTTTTAACTTTTTATTTTAAGCACTTTGGAGCACCGTAATGTTCCGACATTGTTGCTGCAAGCGTTGGAAACAGGTTTCACAACACCAACATACATTTACACATCAGCTTTAAACTCTGTTACTCTGTTTTCTGAGACCTAATGTCCAAATACTTACACATATCTAAGGCTTTGTCGGTGATCCTGATCTTACAGCCAGCAGGTTCAGCAGCCGCCATGATGAACACCAAAGACGACAGGATAAGGACGGGCAACAGGGGGGAAGTCATTGTTACCTGAAATTTAAAAAAATAAAGACTTACAAAATGCGGGTGAGATGGGTTTTATCTCCCTATGGGTTACTGTTGCAGTGGTTCGTTTTTGGTAGTTTGATCACTGGTTCTAGTTTTAATCAAGATTCTGTGTGAAGTTTCTGTTTTCTGACTTGATCAAATAAAAAGCTAAATCTTGCTGCTTTATTGAAGGACTATGACCACAGTGATTTGTGTGTAAGGCTCCAGATGTTGGCATGGTAACATGCCATGTTGAAACTTTAACTGCAGTGCCTCATAGCCATGGATTACAGACATGAATGCCACAAAAACTCTTAAACAGGGATCATGACAGGGTTCATTTTTTGGCTGAAGCAATTGTCCACAAAATGTTGTGCAGCTTCCTGCTTGTCAATAACTGTAAAAACTAGAATAGACTGGTGCTGTGCAGCTCCTTTAGCTGCAGGGATGGTGAACCTTTCTATTTGTTCACATGGGTCTTACTGTTAGGGCAAAAACCTCTGGGCATGTAGGTGTATGTTGGTTCTGCAGATTTTTGCTGATGGAGTCAGGTTTACCTGTTTGGTATTTACATGTTAGCTGAATCTGAAATACTTCAAGAGGATTTCTTGTTAGAAAGCGTAAAGATGATTTCAGCAAAAGCCTTCACAGAGAAATAAATGAATCTCCAGGTTCTGATGCTGAAGGAAGGATTGAGATGGATAGAGTTGAATTAAGAGGAAACTGCCAGAGCAGCTCATGCTGCCTCACTCTCTCCTGAAAGGGATCTGTTGAAATCAGGTCAGGGGACAGATGGGGGTGAGAGTTTGCTGGTGTTGTGAAACCGAGGTTACTAAAGTTCATTTTGGGCTTTCTATGAAACAGACGTCACACAGAGGGATGTTTTCAGATGCAGCTTTCTGTTCACACAGCTGTGAAGTAGCACGGACAGCTGAGCTGACGTCTCCATCAATGATCAGACAAAAATAAACAGAGACAAGTCCACAAAGACAGGAGAAAAACAGGAAGCCTGTGAGTCACAGCTCAGGGTCTGCCTCCCACACATATTCTGCCCATTGAACTCCTACCCAGTGTTCCAGCTCCACACTGACCCTGAAGACCAAATCCAGGGCACATTTTACCCAGCAGCAGATGTTGAAAACCTTTAATCAGCAGCTCAGATCCTTCAGTCTATAATCAGACCAGTTTATTAAAGAGCCAATCAGGATCCAGCTGCTGCAGCCACATGACCACAGGCACTTCAGTGGAGCCCGAAATGTCCCCCTGTATCTCTCATTTTAAGCCTGATTCTGATGATTTTGTTTCTTGATTTAAGAAACAAAATCATCATTATTCCTCTTTTTTAAAAACACACTTGCACATTTTTATGCAATATAAGTTTACATTTAAAATGTAAGAAGAATGAGAGAAAAGTGAAATCAAAGTCAAATCCCTTGTTTGCATGATTTATTAGATTTCTCTGACTGATGCTAAGCTTGGGCTTTTCATCCAAACTGAACTCTATCTCATGATTAACAATCCAGAACCTTCTTTTTTTTAATAAAAGAAAAACAGAACATCTTTGTCTAGTTTAAAGTACAGGAGGAGATGCATGAGAAGTTAGGCTGAAAACATGAAGATCTGACCCAGAAAGTCAAGAAATAACCTGGAACCCTTTGATCTCTGAAGTATCAGAAGCTGTTCTGTAAAACACTCACCTCCTCATAGTTAAAGCCTGTTAATCTGTCTGACCATCTGTATCTGGATCCATCTGTCTGCTGCTGAACTTTCATCTGAATGTCTGGAGATGAAACTCACCGATCAGCTGCAGAAGGAGGAGTTCTGACCAGACGTGTTCTGGTTGGTTCTGGCGTCTCTGGATGGTTGATTCTCCTCTGCTCACTTGGGTCAGTCTGAGCGCCTGATCCTCTGTGCAGAGTTTTTATCCCCAGGGACTGACTCCTCCTCCTCCGGCTCTGAGGGCTTCTCTTTCTGCATCCTGGATGAAGCTCGGAAAAGCTGCTGAGTCCAGAGAGAAGAAAAACTGAAAGTCTACTGCAGAGGGCAGGAGAACAATATGAATCCCCCCATTGGTAAAGATTAGAGCCTTTGTGTGATTGCACTTTAACATATCTCATTTTTTTTTTTAGAATATGTTTTGTTTTATGGCAGAAATGCATATGTTTTATTGTAGCAATATAATCTTACATAAAAATCTGTAAAATGCTTTTATTTTGAAAAAATGTTTTAAGTTAGGAAAATCCCTGTCTAAAAGAACTGTTTGCCTTTAAATTGATTTTTTTCTGTTGATAAACTGTACAGATAGATGTCATATAGTGCTGTCAACATGAGGCAGGGATTCATTTACTGCACATTTGTTGAAATTCTGTTTTTGTGTCTAAAATCGCCTGTTTGTGCCCTCCTCGGGTCCCTGCATCTGGGATATGATGTAATTCAGGAGAAGTGACCTCCATTTCATCTGTCTCTGAATATGTTGGAGAAAGATCTAATCCCTCTGTTGCAAAACTATCATCATTGGGAATGGTCTGCGTACCATGCATGTTGTGTTGCTGTAAAATGCCAGTTTGCTGCTGTCAATCATAGCTGGGACCTGGCAATACTTCAGCAACTTTTACCCACAAACATTTCTCCACTGAAACATTTCCTCCTGTTGCAGGAAATGTTACTGTGTGTCAATTAAACCTTGATAAGTTCTGTTTGGTTCCTTTTGTGATCATTGATTAATTACTCCAGTTGCAGATAGTGTGCATGATCAGGTGACCCTTCGGTTTTTAAGGTCTACAAAAGGTCTGCAAGGTCTACACTGAACTGTGCAGAAACCCTCTACCGTCTAGATAAGATGGATGAGGTTGAGCGGGTCGGGATGGACCAAAGATGGACCAAATCAGCAGCGATTTACACCTGAGGGAGCAGATCCAGCATCAGGAAACTAAGAAAGGCTTTGTTTTGTTTTGTTTTATTTCAGTTTCAAGGGAGATCAAAACATTTATTTCCATACAGAACCATCATAGAAAGGTCCTAAAACTGTTGAGAGAAACATGGTTCTGATTCTGTTGAAGATTCACTTCAGAACCATGAAGAGACGCAGAAGTAGAACTGAGGGATTGATAAACTGATTTTGGATCAATGAATGGAGCAAAAGTTCAGAACTTCACAGCCATGATCCCCATCAGAAATCTAGGTAACAACTCTTCCAGGTTTGCAGGACAAATCCTGAACTGACCACCAAACAATGAAGTGATATATACAGTAGACGGTCCTGATAACAGAGCGATTCATCAGCATGTCATCATGGTCTACATAAACCTGTTCATTACCTATTCCTAAAAACTCCAACATGAAGGGCATAGAAAGTACTCCTGGATGAGAGTCTTTCTGTTTTTTATTGTCTTCTCTAAAACCACAACTTTCACAGCACTCGTTTCTTGCAGCAGTTTCTCTTTGATCTTCTGAGATCAAAGTTAAAATGAGATGAGTTGATCAGGTAATTTCTGTCTACCCAGACTGTAGAAACGCTTACTGCTTCATATCAGCGCTTCTAAGAGCAAAGAAACTTTTAATGTAATTTAAATTAAATGTATTATTATTATTAAATTTAAGCTAATTCCTTATCCATGATTATGAGAAACTTATTTTTTTTTATTTAACCTTTATTTAACCAGGAAAAAAATCCCATTGAGATTAAAAACCTCTTTTTCAAGGGTGTCCTGGCCAAGAGGCAGCAAAGTTACATAAAAAACATAGATACATTAAAATAAATGACAGGTACATTTAAAAAAAAAGTATTTAAAAAAACATATCAAGTAAAGCAATTACATATCGTTGAGGCCGCTTCAAATTCTTTCACTTTCAACTTAAAAGCATTTAAAGATAAAAACTCAGTCAATTTCCATTTTCTTTGTAAAAAAAAATTTAAAAATTCCACGCATAAGGAGCTGCGTAGCTAAAGGGTTTCTTCCCCAGTTCTGTGCAGGTAAAAGGAACAGTGAGCAACAGCTGATCGTTGGATCTCAGGGCATAAGAGGCCATGCTTTTCTGTGTAAGTAAGGTACAAATGTAAGAGGGCAGTAATACAAGATGGGCCTTGTAAATAAAATAAAAAAAAGGACACTGCCTTCTCATAGAGAGGGAAGGACCTCCCACCTGAGAGTAAAGGTCACAGTGATGTCATGGCTCTACAGTTTGTGATTAACCTTAATGAAGCATAACATCCAACATTTGAAGACATGAAGAAGTAGCATTCTTATAAAAAAGGCCACCATAATCTAAGACTGATAAAAAACTTCTTGCAATCTTAACTCTTAGGTGTTTTTCATTTTCATTCCGTTGTTAAATAACTTTGTTTTATTGTGAAATAAATCTGAAATACTGTAGACATGCTTAGTCAGCTGACTAATCATTCTTGCTAAACCTGGTTCTGGTTCTGCTGGAGATCCCTTCCCGTTAAACGGGAATTTTTATCTCCACTGTCGCCTAATGCATGCTCAATATGAGGAATTGTTGCAAAGTTACATACTTAATGTATATTTGTGTGTGGGGTTTTTTCTTTCAAAAGAAGACCTGTGTTGGAGTAATAAGAAAATATTTTTTTGGTGTAATAAATGAAATACTTGCCTTTACCTCACACCTCCCTCTCTTCACGGGGATCAAGTAGTACACCAAAGAAAATGATTTTTAACGAGGATTATATTTTCTAACTTAATTGTCAATAATAATTTTGTAGAACTCAGTCTGCGGTTTATATTCATTTTTTTTACTTGTGGTACTTTGGTGTTGTTTACTTTTAGGGATAACTTTTAAAATCCCAAGTCCTAAATGGATGTAGTGGTGGCCTTTTTGGAGCAACAGAGAACAGTAGTGGCCACAAGTTGGAAACAAACTCATTCAGCTCAGAAATGATTTCACTTTGACTTCCCAGCTCTCAGCTATTCAATCTCATTACCTGCTTTGATGAAGCTTGAAAACTTTCATTCTTATTTTATATTTTTAATTCTCTTTATATCTAACAAGTTTATCACTTGATAAATATATAGTGAGACACTGAACCAAAGAGCAATTTACAGCCACGGAAACAGCAGATATAACAGATGAAAATGTTGCCTTATGTGCATAAAACTATTTTAAGAATAGTTTTAAAAGCTATTTTTTAACCTTTAAGGTAAAGAAAAAAAAACTTGACTTGACTTTGTCTTTTTACTGCAGTCTTTATTACACAGGTATCGGTACTTTTACTTAAGTACAGAATATGAGTACTTTTGACAACCCTGTGTGTCAATGTATGGAAATAAATTCATACCTGGGTTGTCTCATAGTCTTTAAAATACATCCTGTAACCTGGAAAGGGATCAAATATTGACCAAAAACAGAATATTTAACAAATAATATTACTTTGTTTGCCAAATTCTACCTTTTCACAAAATGTTTTTTTCTTTTTGTAAGTCTTTGTAAAATATTTAATGCAGCCCCTGTAATGAAACCTTTCTTTCATATCAGAATTAATATTGCAGGTGTTGACGTTAAGCATTTTTACCACTTGCCCTTCAGGCAAGTGACTTTCACATTTCGTTTGCCCAGAAACAATGTATATATCAATGAAGCATGTTTGTTTTTTAAATGTTTATGTAATTCAGTATTTTTTAATTTTACAGGTTCCTGGTGTATATATGCATGCATCAGATAATGAACTCAAGCCTACATTACCGCGTTAACATGCCAAGGCCCTCCGCAGCAGCAGAGGGCGCTAAAAACGCATCACTAGCTAAACCGGAAACACGCCTTTTGTCTTCCGTCTTCCGTAAACACGTGCAAGTTTCCAGGCGATAACAGAATCCCTTGCGAACCTCGTAGATCTAGAAACGTTGGTCGCATCGCGTTTGTCTAATCATGTTGGAGCAACTGGGTCTGATCGGAACCATTCGGGACGATGACCTGAGCCCAGAAGAACCGGACACCGAATCCGAACCGGAGGTAAGTTCAGAACCAGCAGCAGAAACACAGGTTAAACGGACTGTCCGGTTCTGGTACTGTGCTGCAATCTGCAGGCACAGACCGGTTTTCAGCAAAAGAAGAGGACATTAAAATTAGTTTAGTTCAAGGGAGTCAGGAAATACCAGTGCTGATGAAACTAGGACTTCTGGTGTGGCTGAACTTAAGGAAGCTACCAGTCTGGGGCTGACTGGACTCCAGATCCCTGCTTCTGGTTCTGTTGTCAGATCAGCCTCCAGCAGTTTGAGCATCTCTGTGGACAAACTGGACCAGAACCGATTCCTGTTAGGACCAGCAGAGGTTCATCTTTACACCTAAACAAACCAACAGCTCTCTAGTGGATTGGTTCTGCTTATATCACCCTGGCTTTCCACAGCTGAGTAACCAGCCTGATCCAAAGGTCTGGATTCTGATTCCCACCTGAACAACACTTGATCATGTGAGAAATCAGAACCAGTGTTCTGTCAGAACTCTTTATAATGGTTTAAAGCTGAGGTCTTCAACAGGGGGCCGTGGTGCTGCATGGGGGTCACAAAAGTTTTGGTTGATTTGACTTTTTTATATATATATTTCCCTCCTGCAATTTTTTCCACTAATGTCTTTAAATCTACACTAACATGAATTCAACACACTGTAGTAAACAGATAAATGAAAGCAGAAGATGTCTTTCAGTCATCAATGCACACATTCAGCGACACACAGGAGCTCTTTCTAGCTGGGCACCGTTTCATTCACAACACCTGTCCCATCAACTAGGAATCAGAATCAGAAATACTTGAATAATCCCTGGGAGGAATGACTTTGGTTATATTACTCCATCTGTAATAGAGTGACTATAGGGCCAGTCTGATATAACACAATTTCATACAATGTATATAAATAAGGGGTCCCTGCTCCATCTCACCATCAGTTTGGGGGTCCTGGCCCTGAAAACGTTAAAGACCCCTGGTTTAAATTAAATGAGCGCACTAAACAGGCTGAAACTTCCCCATTATCTGACCCAGTCAGCAGTGGTTCTGTTCAGAAAGGTGATCATGGATTTGATCAGTGAGCTGAGAAAAATGCCAATTAATAAACACCAGCCCAGTTCAATCCAACCAGGAGAACCGGTGGCATCTTTGGCTCTGCTTTGGGTTTAAAGTAAATAGAGGATCGCCTGCCTAGCAAAGTAAGATCAGATCAAAATCTGTTTTGTTTTTTAACCAGAAATCCACTTTAATACCAATGTTCTCCACATAAACCAAAACAAGACACAAAGGATGATTAAAGTAGAACAAATAAAGTAAGAAATAAAACCTTTATAAATAAAAAGGATACTGAATTTTATTTTCGTTTTTTGAATATTACTGGCAGCAAAAAAAAAAAAAAAAAAAAAGATGCAGCTCCACATTTAGCACACATGGTGTAAAGGCTTAAAATGAATAATTAATAATACCTTTAAACTGGGAAACTCTTTAAACAGAGCAGCTTTAGGGAAACAAAATAAATGTATCTGCTATTTCACACTGTTCAGCAAATCACTTTATGTTAAGCAAAGTGGCATTAAAATACATCTTCATTTTTCATATTGGCAGCTAAACAAATGACACATTAAAGCTGAAAAACTATCTGATATTTCTCATCCCGGTCACCAGTCAGTGAATCAGAGGAAAGGTCTTTCTTTTTTTTTGGATTTTATTCTCGTTACTAATCTGCAGATGCAGCTGAGTTTTGGCACATGTCCTGTTTTTCTAGAGTTTTATCGTCATTACACTGTCACAAGTACAGAGCAACGAAATTAATGAAGTTTACTTCTGCATCCCATTGGGGAGCAGTGGGCTGCCATTGTGTGGCGCCCGGGGAGCAGTGTGGGTTTAAGGGTCTTTGCTCAGACCCAGAGTGGCGGTCCGTGGGAGAACCTCTAGATTCCAAGCACACGGCCGCCTCTCCCCCCAAAAGCAGGCATTAACATGAAGTGTCTTGCCTTGGGACTCACACAAACTGGGAGTTCTGTTGGGGTTTAACTTACGTGACCTCAAGGTTCCTTAACACTCTGTTCATTCCCCCTCAGCAGGGCTGCAAACCGAGGCTTCCTGTTTGCAGAATGGGTGACGTACAGCTGCTAGCCCGCCGCTTCCACCAAACCTCTGGATCTGAAACTGTCCTGCTGAGCTTTGGACATTTCTGAGAAACTTCAAATCCTCCTGATTGTGTCCATTTTGTTATTAATCTTCAAACAGTCCTGCACTAAGTTGGGGAGGGGGGAGCAATGCCAGCAAACTTGCTGCAGACCAATCATTCCCAATAAATATTTGGTTCTGATTATGCTTGATTATAAGACAAAAACAGCTGCATAAAATAACTTTTAAGTAGGTACTAAACCTAACTTTTCTTAATCCCACATTTCTGCATTAAATCTTCAATTTTGTGTCTGATATATTGTAATCCTTAATGTTTTCTTTTTTTTATTTAAGCAGAAAATCATCATAGACAAGACTGATGGCCTAAAACCCTTAGTTTGTGTGCAATGAATTGATATCTTGAACAGAGAGAATAATTGAACCTTACAGATTATTCCCAGGTATTGAACATTGCTGTATACTGGACACTGTGGTCATTTAAGCCGAGCCTTCACCTGTCGTCCTGCAGGAGGCGCCCATCGTCCTGAACCGTAAGAAGAAGCTTGGAGGCCAAAAGTCGAAAGACTTTAACTGTGACTTTGAGTTTGGAGAAAGAGACAGTCTGAACCTGGATGATGATTGGGCCATGAGCGACGTCCTGAGCCAACTCAAGAAAAAGGTAGAACCCATCAGAACCTACAGCAGAACTTCTATCCCATGTGTTACTAAAGGTTCTGATTGTGATTTTTTTCCACAGAGGGTCGTGACAACTCTGGACCAGAAAATAGAGAAAATCAGGAAGAAGAGAAAAGCTGAGGTGAGTCTTTCCTTTGACATCTTCCTGTCTGAATCTTTTTGATCCACTTCCTGTTCAATTTATTTCCTTTTTGATTAAATTTTTTATTTATTTATTATTTGGTTCATTAGGAGAAATTGTCTCAAAGTTCTGAAGCTGGGATGTCCAAGGAGATGAAGGAGGAGGAAGAGGAGGAGGCTAGTGGGACTGAGAAGGAAGAAGATGAGGAGGAAGGGGAAGAAGAAGAAGAGGATGGTGATGAAGAGGAAGAGTTTGGATCAAGTGATGAAGAGGTTCTGACAAAATCAGGTGAGAACATTGTCCTTATAGTCGTACTAAAATTTTGGTTCTGCTGTTCTTAAAGTTGTTTGTGAAACGGGTCTACAACAGAGAATCTGAGGTTTCCATCACAGAAAACATTGGAACTAATCATTCATGCAACAATGCTGTTACAAAAAAAGGAAGTTTGAAAAAACTTCTTACTGAAAAAGAAAATATGATCATTATTAATACAGTTGATGCATGAGTTTATACTACATTTTAGCTGCTTTTCACATGTTCTATTTCATGTATTACTATTTGCATTTGAGATTTCATTGTTCAAGAATTCGTTCTCTATGTTTATCATTACGCTTCTGCTGAAGAATGAATGGCATTCATGGCTATATTTCATTTTTCTGATCATACAAACTCAAAGCTTATATTAGAGCCACGTTTGCACAGTCATAGGCACATCCCCTAATACTTTTCCAAATGCAAACCAACTACCCCATCCCATGAGTCACAGTTGCATTGGTGAAAATCCACGGTGAAAAGAAACAACAGAGAACATGAGAAGATCAAATGATACAAAACTGAAGAGTAGTAGGAGAAAGAAGTAATTGAAGAAGAGACAGTGGTCATCATTTCCTCCAGCAGCCTAAGTCTATAGCAGCAGAACAATAGACTGGTATCCACCTCTTAGAACAATATGGGAATAAACTGGAGCGAACGCTGCGGTTCTCATTTCCTTATCTAACCAAGAACATGTTTGCATCTTCGACAAAATGTTGACTAATTACATTTAGGCTCAATCGAAGCAGCTACTGCTGGGAACATTGGTCTTTTAATAGATTAAACTCAGTACATTAAGAACAAACAGCCATCAACGTTTATGTAGAGGTAAACAGACCAATACATTATAACTTGAGCCACCCTGACACTATAGCTTTGAACCAGGCCATTGTCAGGGTGTCACTGTTCTGGTAAACTGGCCTTTAAAGAAATGAATCCATCATTCTGACAAAAAGAAATTGTAACATAAGTAACTTTTAATTCTGGTTTTGATCTAAGCAAGGTTCTTGAGGGTGGAGTGTACTGGGAGGAACTGGTTGAAGTCTATTAATCAGATATTCATCCAGATTCAAATAGGTCAGTCTTTTATTTTTCCTATATTTGCTTTCTGTTTTCTTTCAGACACTCTGAGGGACAAAGGACGTCGAGGGAAGAAGAGGAAAGCTGAGGATGAGGTGAGGAAGAGCCGTGAACTGTCCTTATAAAGGTCCTGGGTATCCATAGTAACCGCCGTGTTTGTGTTCAGGCTTTAGAGACGTTTTCTGAGGATGCCTCCCAGTATAATGATCAGCTGACGTTCGAAGAAATGAACCTGTCCCGACCCATCCTAAAGGTAAGACCCGGTCCAGTCCTGCAGGGCTCTACCCTACAGACTGGCTCCCATCGACTCCATAGACGGCTTCTTGGTGCAGAGGCCGTTTTTGTCGAGCAGATTGTGTAGAACTGCATCTACCTCATAGCAGATTCCTTTCCAGTGCCGTCCCATTAGAACTAGAACCCCCGTGGACCTGGTCTTAAATGGTTCTCGCAGTTGTCCACCAGCTGTTCTCACCCTTTTCTGTGGTTCTGTTCCTGCAGGCCATCACGGCCCTAGGCTTTAAAGAACCAACGCCCATCCAGAAAGCCTGTGTTCCAGTAGGTCTGCTGGGCAGAGACCTGTGTGCTTGTGCTGCTACTGGAACAGGTACTGGGACACGTTTTCTTTCTTTATTCTATTTCCGTTGACTTTTTATTCCAACCTATAAGCCAGATTAAGAGTCATTCTTAAGTGTTAAAAACAGACTGAATGGTAATGATTCATCCTGATCCTGAGCTTTATTCATCCTGATTATTCCAACCTGTTGGATATAGACTTCAGGATGTTTTTAAAACTTAAAAAAAACCTTAATCACTTATATTTCTTTCTATTGGTCTCAGATAATGAGGAAAAACACTTGGACATATGTTTGATCAAGATGATTCTTTTAGGAGACGGATAGATGGATGTTGTATTAATGGAATGGAAGAATTGATCTTTGTACTAAGCGTTCCTGACAGACCCTTAGCCGATTAGAAGCAGGATGTTTCTTGATGACGCTATCCATCAATTGGGAACCAGTTAAGCTAATTGTGCTTGTTATTTTCCTCAGGAAAGACGGCTGCCTTCATGCTACCCGTTTTAGAGCGTTTGATCTATAAACCCAAGACATCCCAGGTGACCCGGGTCTTAGTTTTAGTTCCTACCAGAGAGCTTGGGATCCAGGTCCACTCGGTGGCCCGTCAGTTGGCCCAGTTCACCTCTATCACCACCTGCTTGGCTGTTGGTAAGGATACGATCCACCCCCGTTCGTGTCTTAAAGTCAGCCAGGCTCTGGTTTCTGTTAACCGTCTGCATTGTTTTCTGCAGGCGGTTTGGACCTGAAGTCTCAGGAGGCGGCACTGAGGGCGGGACCAGATGTTCTGATAGCGACGCCAGGCAGACTGATCGACCACCTTCACAACACACCCAGCTTCGAGCTGAGCCACATCGAGATCCTGATCCTGGACGAGGCCGACAGGTGGGGGGCGCTGTGGCCAGCCTAACGGGACAGGGAACTCCCTGAGTCCGGTAAACGCTAACGGGTCGGTTATTTTGGTTCTGACAGGATGCTGGACGAGTACTTTGAAGAACAGATGAAGGAGATCATCAGGATGTGCTCCTACAATCGGCAGACCATGCTGTTCTCGGCCACTATGAGCGAAGAGGTACGGCTCCTGCTAAAGTCCTGTTACCCGCATGGGGGAGGTGGTCTTCTTATGGTGCGTTTGTGGTCATGTGACCTGGTTCTTCCTGCAGGTGAAGGACCTGGCCGCCGTGTCGTTGAAGCAGCCGATTAGGATCTTTGTGAACAGTAACACAGACGTGGCTCCGTTCCTTCGGCAGGAGTTTGTTCGGATCCGACCGCACCGAGAAGGAGACAGAGAGGCTGTGGTGGCAGGTGGGTCCGGTTCCTCCCGCCATTCTGCTGAACAGGTTCTTTCAAGGTTCTGCCGTCCTGTGAAGACATTGACTGTTTCTTTGTCTTCCCAGCCCTGCTGACCCGGACTTTCCAGGACCACGTCATGTTGTTCACCCAGACCCGGAAACAGGCCCACAGACTGCACATTCTGCTGGGCCTGTTGGGGCTGAAAGTGGGGGAGCTGCATGGTGAACTGAGCCAGACCCAGAGGCTGGAGAACCTCAGGTAGGCTCACTCTGAGGTTCTAATGGTTTCAGATGTTTAGTTCTGAGTCTCCGCTCATCCAGCTTTGTTCTCTGGATTCTGCAGGAGATTTAAAGATGAACAGATTGATATTTTGGTGGCGACAGACGTTGCAGCCAGAGGACTGGACATCGATGGAGTAAAAACGGTGAGAGCAGGATGCGTTCTGATCTGAACTCCAGCAGGAGTTGTAGCCGGTACCATGATCTCAAAATGATTCCTGCCTGCTTTTACCGGTCTTCAGGTGATCAACTTCACAATGCCTTCTACCGTCAAGCATTACGTCCACCGCGTTGGGCGGACGGCCCGGGCCGGACGCTCTGGACGCTCCGTGTCTCTAGTCGGAGAATCTGAGAGGAAGATGCTGAAGGAGGTGGTGAAGTCAGCCAAGAACAGCGTGAAGGCTCGTGTCCTGCCAACAGGTTAGCGCACCGCGTGTTCTGATTCTCCAGGCGATCTGGGTCTGAACCAAATCTAAACCCTGAGTATGTTTCTCCTCCAGAGGTCATCCTGAAGTTCAGAGATCTCATCACCAAACTGGAAAAAGATATTGACGCAGTACTGAAGATGGAAAGAGAAGAGAGAGAGATGGCTGCGTCTGAGGCCAAGGTAAACCTAAACGGCTGAACGGTTCCAGCTCTACGATAGAAGGACTAAAGCTGGAAACAAGGGTTAAAATGAACTGCTCAGTCTATTTCTACATTTCCACCCAGTTGTCCTGCAGATTTTGAGCAGGCTTTTAAAATGATACCAAAAAAGAAATGAGTTGGGTTTGTTTCTATTCACTGGTTTGGAGCAAATTAACCAGGCTACTCAAAGGCAGCTGGCTGGCCACATGTTGGAATATTGGGATTACACAGAAATACTAGGATTATACAGTCTGCTGTTTTCCTCAAAGTATATTTTAATTGTTTTTAAATAGCTTGAAAAGCTTTAGACAGTTGATATATTTTAAAGCTGTCAGCCTGCTAAAATATGGAGTTGTAAAAGATAAACATTTTTAATGTTCTTTGGTTATAAATATAAACACATTTGAATATACTGCAGCGTCACAAACTCCAAAAAGATGCAGATTATTACGCAATGTTCTCAGATGTGCAGTCTTTTTAAATTATTCTTTGATTCATTAATTAATATCAGACATACTTTAGTTGATTTAATGATCCAATAACAGGAACGTTATCTAAATTCTTTGATCATACAAATAGGGCTGGAACAATTAATCGGTTTATTTATGATAAATCCATTATTGAAATAATTATCTTCTAATTTAGTTAGCAACTTATCATTAGAGACTCTAAAACATGCCAGAGTGACCTAAATAGCATAGTAATTATTTCAAAATTATTTTTAAAAAGTATTTAAATATTTTGCTTTTAAGATAAAAACTTTTTTCTCTATTAATGTGCTCTATCCAGAAAGCTTTTAGTTTGCCCAGTTTCATAAAAACTCTTCTTTAAGGAGCCTTTTGCTATCTGATTTTTAATCAATTCATCAAAAAAAAAAATAATCGACGGATTGATTTGCAAAAAAATATTGTTTGCTGCAAGCATTAAAGGCCCCAGGCCGTATTTCCAGCTCATAGCGATTGCCCGTGGGTAAAAAAAAAAAAAAAGAAATTACTTGAAAATAAATTGACGGTAAATACATTTAAAAAAGACAATCAAAATCCCTCTTGCGTTTGTCAGCCAATGGTAGCAAAGGAGCATTCTGAAACTAACAGTATTAGCCAAACAGAAGAAGAAGGAGGCGGGTGCTGTTCGTGCAGTCGCTCACGCTGCTCTTTTGCAGGTCGCCATGGCAACGGCTGATTTACCAGCGTATACATATATATATGCCTGTGTCACTATTCCTTCTGCAGTCCTCCATACATTAGAAAATGAATTAAAGTCAAAGGAAGGTCCTCAATAAGTCTGTAAAACATGGATCTGTGTGTGTGTGTGCTGTAGCTGAGCGTGGCTCAAAAGCGTCTAGAAGGCTCCGCCTCCTCCGGCGACCCACAGAGAGTTTGGTTCCAGACGCAACAAGAACGGAAACAGAGCCGCGGTGAGTCTTTAAACATACACTCATCCTGTCTGCAGGCTTGCATGGTATTAATGTGTGATACTGTATTGCACGTTGTGCTGCACTGTAACTCGCTGTATTCCCTGTCAGCATCCAAGGCTCTGCAGGAGTTCGATCTGGCGCTCAGAGGGAAGAAGAAAAGGGAAAAGTTCCTGAAAGAAGGAAGGAAGAAGGAGCTGACGGTAAAACGGATTACTGATCGATCTCCATAGGGGATCCTGTTCCTAAGCGTGCGCTCAGTGCATCTTTTCTGTCCGTCTTAACGCAGTCTGAGGATCGCGCTCAGTTTGAGATTCTGAAGGCTCAGATGTTCGCAGAGCGAGCTGCCAAGAGGGATAGACGATCGAAGAGAGCGAGAGCCATGCCTGAAGACGACGACAAGCCGGCGAAAGGTCAGAAAACTGGTCTGATCCAACAAACATGCAGAACCACTGACCCAACCGAGACCAGCTGAACCTTTTTTCTTGTTTCTGCAGCAACTAAACATAAAGCAGGAAACCGAGGCAAAAAGTCAGTGTTTGACAAGGAGCTGACCAACACCAGCAACAAGTCTCTAAAGCTCTACAGAGCTGGGTGAGAAGGATTACTGAACGTTTAACCGTTGCTTTGGTTACCAGTTATTTAGTGATGGTTATCTCCTGGTAGTCTTGGTCTCACTTTCTTTCTGACCAGATGTTTGTCTCTTTCAGGCCATCGTTTGCAGACAGGAAGCGTCTTGGAATGGACAGGAAGCGCACAGGTGGCTCCAGGTGAGCCTCATCCATCCCAGCTTTTGTAACTGATTTTTTTATTTTTTCACACAAGTTGCAAAGTTCTGATGTTCTGCTTTGCTCCACAGGTACAGGAGGAATAAATGAGGGCAGATCAACCCGTTCTCTGTGTCCGTATGCCGTTCTGTATCAGATTTCTAATAAAGTTGAGTTTGTAAGTGGAGTGGTCGTCATGTGATCTGGCTGGATTTTATAAATGATGCATTAGAACTCCAGGACACCATCACTGATGTTAGAGGTAGATATTCTGGTTCTGGTTCCTGCTGAGGAGGTTCTACAGAGCTGGTTTCTCAGCATAAAATAATTTAATGTCTCAAACTGTGAGGAATGATCTAGCAGCTCTGACCAGGAGGGCATTAGACCAGCTACTTTACTAATAAAGCAGGTTACAAACAGCCAAACTTTCTACCTTACTTAAATTTTATTGAACTTTCTCTGCTTTTTGTCATATTCTACATGATGTTTTATTCTTAAGAAACTTCAATTATTTTTTTTATTTATAATTTAGAGTAGCAGTACGTAAGACATTTACTGTAAAGTTGACCAAAATCATTCTTGTCACCTGGTATGGAAGCAATATTCACGGTAAACAAGTCGTTTAACAGCAACATTTTTCTACTTTCAAACCAAGAGGTACGGAGCTCGTAACCCATGTTTGCTTCCTGGTTCCTCAGCCAATCACGTTAGAGCTCCATGGATTGCCCCCCCAAAAAAAAAAAAAAAAAGAGTGCTGCATTGGTATATCTTGGCAACAGAGCAGGAGCCTGTAAACATGGAGGCCAACGGAAGAGCAGAATGATCAGCCCCTACTAAGACTCAGCATCCATCTGATGCAATCAGCGGGTCTTCCTCAGATAGAAAACTTTTAACCAATCTGTTTGAATAATGTGATTGAATTGTTTCTGTAAAGTGCCTTTAGACGACGTGTTGTGAATCAGCACTGTATAAATAAACTAAAATGAATTTTTACAGCTTTTACTGAATCGTCTTCATTCATGTTTAATTTAGCTGCTCCACTTTTGAAACATTAGGTGTTTAAAACGTATTTATCGGTGGCCTTGTTTAGCACCTTAGATTGGCTGATTTTTAGCCTCAGTTATTAGCGTCTCATGATTGAGCTTTCCAACTGCAGGAGGCAGAAAATGGCCAATAAAATCTTCAGGGGATCAAATACCAATTCAAGCCTTTATCTCTGATCAGAAAACATACCCCAGATCCATGTTGGACTAGTTGGTCCCAGAAATCCTCAAATAGTTTTGCACCAGACAGAAAAGGGGACAAACTGAAGGTCAACATTCATTAATTTAATTGAAAACTGAAACAGAGGCAGCACAGAAATTCTCATCAGCATTATCAGGGGGCTCCATGGGTGTAGTTGAAGGCTTGGAGACTTATTCTTGACTGCAGCTCCCCTTGGATGGACAGACATGTATGGTGGGATTAAAAACCAGGAATACAGCCTTACAAAAAATAACCTCAAAAACTAATTTAAAGCAAATGGAGCAAACGGTTAAAGCTCTCACTTAAAAATCCAAAACATGAAGTTGTGCAGCATGTGTGACACAATGCATGTGAAGAAATATAAACATTAGGGTTAAAATCTGTGAAATGGGCTGTGCCTGTACGTCCTGCCATGCTAAGGATTGTGGGAATCTATATAGCTCATAAGAGCAAGACAGGAACGTCAGTAGGTTACTGACTAAAGGAACTATCCATAGGAAGCTTCCTGCCCTACTGCCAGCACTTTTCTGATTGCAGTTATCGTGGCGACTGCTTTGGCTTAGCGTCCTAACAGATTTACTCAGTTCGCATCCCCCTCTGTCTTCTTGTTGACAGTTGTTCCCTTGCGATGGACTGGCACAGACACTTAAGGGCAATTTAGCGTTGCCAATCAGCCCAACAGTCAAGTTTGGACTGCCAGAGGAAGCAGGAGTACCCAGAGAGATCCCAAGCATGCACTGGGAGAACATGCAAACTCCCTGCAGAGAGATTCAAACCCGGACCTTCTTGCTACAAACTGGTCTACCGAGCAGTCCAACCAGCAAATCATAGAGATAAAATGTCCTTCAGATTATTTCAGAACTAATGAAACTGGGCATTCAAGCCCATCTGAACGCTGATGTTCTACGTCCTGATTTTAAAACAGGTTCTTTTATCTCTCTGGAATCAGAAAAAGGTTCTACTTGGAGACTGTAAAAAGGCAGACCGACCCAGACTGGGACGTTTGCCGTGGTTCTGGATGGGATCAGTGTTTGGACTCTGTGCTCTGGACGGGATACAAATGACATTGGTTGGCATGGTAACCTCTTTAAAAACGTGTCAGTCATGCAGATGTTTGGGAAACTGTGAACTTCATTCCTGAGCAGTTTATCAGTGATCGGCCACCTTCGCTGTACAAGCGGTGTCATCATCAAACTGTAGTAGTTCCCACAATGCTTCACTCCAAGCCCCCAGCTGGTGTTTAAAGTGTCGGTTTATACTTCATTGCTTTTTAAAAACTGGTTCTGCTGGTTCAGATCTGGACTACTTCAGTCCTACTTGGTGCCAGTCCAGGCCCGGTCTGAGTGGGGGGAGGGAGCGCAAAGCTCTGAGTCAGAGTCTGACTCCCCCTCTGCAATGTAGGGTCGCACTGTGGCACAGCGGGCAGAGCCCCCCCCTGCCTGCTGCTCCCCCAGGCTTGCAGAGGGATAGAAGCCATTGTTCAGAAAGTCCAGGTTCTCTCTGGACTGAGAGATGGAAAAGCCACTAAAGGAACGCTCCAGCTCCTCATGGTCCACCGATGGGATGGAGATGGAGGTGTCGCTGTCAGGCTTCGCCTCTCCTCCTCCTGTCCCATTAGTGCCCTCCCCGTTCCTCTCAGAGCCTCCCCGATCGCCGGTGCTGTGTCGGTTGGACCGGTTCCCCCCATGTCTATCTCCAGCTGGAGGAGGGGGCAGGCGGACCAGTGATGCATCCCCCACTGGGCTCGGAGTGTTGCCATGGCTGTGCTGTGGAGGAGGGGCCTGCTGGTGAAGCTGGGAGCTGATTGGCTGCCAAGAGGTGGAGGGCGGGCAGGTGGGGGCGGCATAGTTCCTGTGACCCGTGGAGCTGCTGGAGCGGACCATCTTTGTGACAAACCGAGTCCTCTCCATGTGGTCACCTGGCAACACCCTGCAAAGATGTAAACAGAGCAGCTTGTAAACAGTAAACATCAGGTTCTGGGCTCTTTTGTCCTGCACAATCAGACAGTTCCAGGGTTGTGTTGAAATGAACTTCATTATTGGGGGGAGGAAGCAGGTCTCTAACAGGTTTTGGTCCTGGGATTATGTCTGGATTTGACCTCACCTGACCGTTCAGAAGGAAATGTTTGGGTTTTTTAGTCCAGGATTAAGAGAGAGACATTTACACAAGCACTCATTCAGCCTTTAAAGCTATAGTGCAGGATGTTCTTTTTCCGGGTGGATCATAAAAATAAGTGGTGCTCCTAATTGTCAATCATTCTGGTGATATGTTTACATAAGGCCGTCCTACGTGCTGGTCCCCATTTTCATTTACCGTGGTGAGTCTGACATAGTGAAAAAATTGCAAATCTTCTTTTGGAAAGTAGCTTGTATGAGCGATGCAAACAGCAACTTTTAAACAGAGTGGGCACAAGGAGAAGTGGGCTCATGCATGCTTTCACACGCGTTTAATAGACGTTCCCTCTTGGGAGTGGGTACAGGGTTGTGCATGTGCATTTTTTTTTAAAGTGGAAAATTCCAAAAATTCCAAAAATTTGCGAAATTCCTCCACCATAACTTTAAATAAGGAACCCTCTCTAGATCAGGCTAGTTTTACCAACTATAGAAAGAAATCTATTACTGCCTTTCTTGTCAAAGATCATTAGATTGGTCCAGATCTTAACTGAGAGAGTGAACCCTCTGTGTCAGCTATGGGGATTATGTGTGCTCTGCTCCGCTGTCATGTGGTGTCCCACAGGGTTCAGTCTTAGGACCCCTACTTTTTGTGTTTATTTGATCCAATTGTGACGATTTTTAGAAAGCACAGAATTTCTTTTCACCGTAATGCTGATGATTGTCAGGTTTATGACTGTATTAACAAATAATTACTTAATTTCTTCACTGTACCATTGCTTTAATGTTGAGAAAATAAAGGCTTGGATGGCTTTAAATTGTCTGCATTATAGTGATAAGAGGACTAGGGTTACATTTTTGGAACCTCGCTGACACAACTCCTGCAGAACTACAGACCTCTGTTCAATCTATCAGACCAGGCATCGCAAAACTGGGGTTTAATAAAGGGGGCAATTTGAAAATCACATAAGAGCAGTGGTGACAAGAAGCTTTTTTCATTTAATTGAGAATGGCCAAAGTGAAGTTGATTTTTCTAGAGAGCACTGTGTGTTAGTTGTCCACTATTTCATCACTACTTGGTAAGATTTCTGAAATGAATTTTAATGCAGGTCAGTGCTTCCTCTGTTGCGGACCCCCCGAGGGTTCAAAATTGTGCTGCATGTCCTTTAAATGGCAAAAAATTTGTTAGCACATGTCCCCAACAGCACTAGTTGCTCATACATTTGGGGATTTCAAAGAAAATTTCAAAAAGTTGAGAGGAGTTGAGCATTGAGATAGAGTTGATTCCTTCACGCTATCATCTCAATGATAGTTGCAGGGGAGCAAGACATCTCACCTGGTCAGCCAGGTCAACAATGACCCTAACAACTCCCCTTTTCAGAGGCATAGGCCAGTATTGGATATTGGAGCTTAACAAAGACCTCAAACACTCCCCGTTACTACGGGGTATACCTGTCCTTCAGGTTCAATTTGCATGTTTTCTTAGCCATAACAAGGCTTTGCTGGGCTACTCTATAAAGCTTGAAACTCAAAGCTAATCCAGATATTTTGAATTGAAAAGACTTTCTGGATGGCATGCAAAGCCCATCGTATTTTATGTATGTATTACAAATGTATTGTATTTATTTTAGCTCTTGTGTTTGTATTTTATATATGTATAATTAATTTATTTTATTTATTTTAGCCCTACTTCCCTTTTCCTAAGTGGTTACCCTACTTGTCAGGCCGCCATTTATATAAGAACTTGTTCTTAATGACTTGCCTGTAGAAATAAGGGTATAATAATAATAAAAAAAAAATGCTTCAAACTTGGAAAACAAAGTCCAGTGTTTTGTTTTCTAACTTTTTTAACTTCTTTGGAATGGCTATGACCTGGATGACTGAGAATCTTCACCAGAATTTGGGGATTCATTTTAAAATCATTTTATTTGTTTTTAAAGCATTATGTGGCCTTGGCCCGCTCTATCTCGCTGAGCGGCTGCACCCTTACCGCCTGCCGTTCTCTCAGGTCAGCAGACAAGCTGCTGCTGACCATCCCAAAAAACTTATCTGAAGCCCTAAAGGGGATCTTGCATTCTCTGTTGCATTTGGGGATCAGCTGGGGGGCTTCCCTGGTTTCAGACACCCATCTTGGCATGTGGCAAAATCTGAGATGTTCATTTTTGGTTTAATTTAAGATTTTTTTAAATTGGTTTTATGTGTTGCTGTTTTTTATTGCTGTAATTTTCATCTCAACTGTCTGTTACTGTACAGTAATTTGGTTCTATGGTTGTTTAGTGCATTATAAATAAAGTTGGTATAGTTCGGTCAGAGCACTAGTGTGTCAGCCCCAAAGTGAGTTAGGTTTACTCCTGGTTCCCTTTTAGTTTGTTTTTCTAGCAGGACAGCATTCCTGTTCTGTTTTTTGTTCATTCTAACACTCACTGCAGTATTTTGGAGAAGGACTGATTCTTCTCCTGCAGGTCTACTGGACTATGGTATGGTGGAGCTGGGTCTGGTTCCTTGGATCCAAAGTAGGCATCTGTTTCTGCTTGAGGGATTCCCATTCGCTGGATGTAGATGTTTACCAGAAAGTCCAATTTTCTCTCCATGGACAGAACCTGGAGATAAAACAGACAGGATCTAGATCAGATTTTGGAAAGAAGAAGTGTCATGGTCTTCAGTGCTCTTAGGGTTGGGGTAAAGTCTGAAATGTTTACCTGTTTCTCAACCTTCCCCAGGCGTCCCATCATGCTCGGGTCTTCAGGTAATTCTTCACTACCACCTTTAGGACGGTCTTTATCTGCAATGGGTGTTCCTCTTCCAACGATCTGATCCACCCTGCCAGGAGCCACACAGACACCTGTTCAGAGGTCATGATTTTACAGGAGAAGAAGCGAAGCATCAAGATCCAGCTCCTTACCTGGCCTGAAGGTTCTTAATTCGGGCAAGCATGTCCAGGTGACCAGCCGAGTACTGCTCAATCACGTCCATGACGTCATAAGGTCGGAGGCTCTCCTTAAACTTCCTCTTAGATACCATGAAGCGCATGATGCTGAGACAGAAAGCAAAGAAGCAACAGTCACAACACCTGAACACAGAGAGCAGCAGGTTCTGCTATTGGTCTGGGGAAGTTTCAGAGGACCACATCTAGGATACTACGATCTGAGGGGAGGAATAGGATGGGTCTCCAAAAGTCTGGACGGATCTCACGGGTCCGCATCCATAATACAGGATTTAGTTTAATAGGAGGAACTAGTCAGAATCTTTTGCCTGACCCACGGCTGTGGTTCTGTTCTTTAGGTCAAAACCGAGGAAATTAGAGCAGCTGGACTTCAGAAAGCATCTGAGGTTTGCATTTCTTAAAACATGTGCAAACATGTTAGTACAAGGAGAGCAGATCTTCAAAAAAGGTGCAAAGTGATTTAGGTTTGCGGGTCAGCAGACAGCGTGTGCAAACCTTTTGTTACATGTGTGCATTTATCAATAAACAGATTATATTCTAATGACCAAATCACGCAAAAAAATGGGCAAATATATGCAAATCTAAACGTTTACCAAGTGCAAAACGATTTTTTTTATGAAATCTGAAATGGTTTCAATGACTGGGATTCAACGTTTGCACTTCAAGTTCAAACTGACATGCAAAAACTCCTGTGGTCACCGTGGACACGAAGTAGGCCTTGTTATAACGTCAAACAACAGAGAGAGATTCTGTGCACAAGCAAAAAAGTTTGGACTGTCAGAAAATAATAGTAGAATTATATTAATAAAGCAAAATGTGGCAGGTGGCACAAATGCAACCTTTGCTGTTTTTTGCTGGGGAGAGGGCTCCATTTTTTACTTGTGACTAGAGGGTTGTTGTTTTTTTTGCCCCCATATATTTAAAAAGGCTTCACAATAAAAACTGTTTATGTTTTATTAGATTATTAAGGGCCTACCTTGTTTTGCAGTATAACAGTTCAAGCTCCTGTTGAGAGTTGGTGGAGATAAATTTATCTGTTTACAGCATAACCTGCTGTAGATCTGACTATGGCATCTTCTTTGTGGGGGGGAGGGCTTTAATCAGTAGAAAAAGACAACTTTCTTATGTGTTATAATATTTGTTTTTAACTTTTTTAATTTTTATAATTTTATTTTTTAGCTTAGTTTTTCGCACTTTTGTAATAAGCTATAGTACTATTAATAACATAGAGTTATCATTGTGCAGGAGCTATTTCTCCATTTTTAGTTAAATGTTAGAATTTGGATTATTTATTTTGATTTGTTATTTAGAATAGGATTTGTTTAGTGATTCACTTAATTAGTTAATTAATTTTAGCTTGGGATGTGGGTGTTTCACAATATAAATAGGGAGGTCTTACGTAGCTCATTATGCACGTAGGTGGTCATATGGTTTTTTACCAGTTCTCATTTCTCAGTTTTCAGTCACAGTCTCAGTCAGTGAATTAAAGAACAGGTGCAGGAATTAAAGTGAGAGCAATATAAGAACCCTGTGAAGCCTGTAACCTGTTTGTCTGAAAGGAGAAATAAAGCAAGCAAAGAACTGGATTTTGACCCTTTTTGGACTGCGTAAGGCAGAATCCATGGTGCATCAGGTTGCTATTTGAGTTGAATTCACCTTTTGCTTTGATCATATCTTAAGTTTTTTTAATTTTAGTTTCGTACAAATAGTCACTTTACATTGGTATTACTTTAATCATGGGTGGGCAATATCAGTCCTTGAGTGCCACTGTCCTGCAGCTTTTGCATGCATCCCTCTTCCAACACACGTAAAACAAAAAGCCAAATTACATCTTTAGCATGTCCATGTTAAGCAGAAGCCCTTCCATTAATCATTTATTTGTTTGAACAATTATTTGTTTAAGACCCCTGACTTAAATAATCGATGTAATGTCATGTGGAATTTAGTTCCACTTATTTGGCATCTTTTTGAAGATCAAGTCCTTAGAACCTGGACAGGACCACAGAAACAAAACAAAGGCAGAAAACAGAGGTCCCAGTTTTGACTGCTCATCCAGAGTCTCGTTCCAGAAGGATTGGGATCTGAATCCTCAGAGGAAAACACACCGAATCACGGCCTATGCAATAATAAGAATACAACAGAACAAGCTGCAGGTAAACAGGACAAAACAAAAGGAAGAATGACGCTGAGTGACGTGAGTCTGACTGCTCTTACCCAACAGCTGATGATGACCTTTGACCCTGGCGTGAGCATAAATAAAACATAAGTAAATAAAAAAATAAATGTGAATAAAATCATGATCCAGTGCATAAAATAGCAAATAAAGAGTGAAGAAAGCGATGAATGGTTTGCAGGTGCAGCAGGGGAGTCTCTGTTGGACGGACTCATACCAGATGGCTCTGATGGTGACCTTTAACCCCGGCGTAAGGTCCTGAGGGACAAACTCACAGTGGCAGCTCTTGTTGTCATCTGCCATGTCTTCACCTGGCAGGCTGGCATCTGAAACAACAGCAGAGGTCGTTTAGTCCAGCCTTCTCACCGGAAACAACTACGACTTCCTGAAACACTTCATCATGTGACAGGAAGTCCAGAGGCCTAAAACAGCTGAGTCTTCCTTCCTGTGAGTGTGTGCGCTGACCTGGTGAACTCTTGTGTCTGAACTCTTCATCCTGCATCTCTATCAGCACTACAGGAGGAAGAGGAGAGAGGAAACAGCTTCATCAGTGGAAGATTAGCAGCAGCCCTGTGGATCAGCCAACCAACCAATGGAAAACAGGACATCAGTCATCAATCAGAGACGGGTCGAATGGGTTGGGTCTGGCCTCGGAGCAGTGCTTGGAAGTTGTCAGTATCTTACCTGGAGCAGAAACTCCATCTAGGAAACATCACAGAACCACTTGTTCACACAAGCTGATGGGTCAGAATTAGGGCTGAAGAAGTGAAGCCTTCACTAAACACACCAGGACAACATCTGGATCATCAGAACCAACAGCCAACTTTCTTTGGGCCATTTGGTATCACACTGACAGACACGGAGGTCTAGAGGAAACCTCCACAGAAAGCAGAACGTACTGTTTAGATCTCACCACTCATCCAGCTGAGGAAGACCTCACAAAGACAGAAAGAAAGCACGTCAAGCCTGGGATACACCACCTGGACTGGCCGGTTCAGAACAATGGAACCCTAGAAGTTGGTGTACGAATGAAGAATCTGAGAAGTTGAGGATTTTCTTCAAATACGACATTTCAAGAATGAGCCAAACTGTAACCTCAGTCTGCAACCTGACTTATATAACAATACCAGACCTTCAGAACAGGACTTAACCTTTACAATAGAACCTTTGCTTATAACACAAACAGAAAACAGGAAACTCTGCATACAGACAACTTTAAAATGTTCCCATATCCTGTCACTGTTTTCATTAGGCTAAGCCACCAGCTATAAATGATGGGAGATGTAGTTAAGGGTTAAGTTTAAAAGCAACAATCTCCAATATGGCGGCTTGTACCACATAACTTTATCTATTGCTATCTTCTAGTGTTGCACCGATACCAGTATCGGGCAGGGCCCCGATACTGCATTAAAATTGTGGTATTGCGAGTACCAACAAATAGTGTACCGATACCATTTTGAGAGCCAAAAGTTTATTCAACTATTGTCACCCATTCCAGGTAGGCAATAAAAAGTTCTACTGGATTCACATTGTTTTAGTCTTTTTCCTGCTTCACAAAGGTAGGCAGCAGCTTGACAAAGCCATGATGGCAATTATTTTACATCCAAGTTGTATGCAGTTCTTCATAGATACACACACACATCAATTTCAAACAGATGGCATCGGTATCAGCAAATACTGCACAGCCAGTTATCTGTATTGGTGCTGCAATACTATCTTCACATTGGTGACTTTATGCGTTACAACTTAGTGCTTCTGGCTGAACTCTGCCCCTGCTTGCAGCAGCAGGCCTCCACTCTGGCTTTCACAACTGCAGTTAATAGAGTTGCATGTTTTGATATTGAAAGCCACCAACATGGATGGAGACCATGGGGTAAGCTGTTGGACCAGTTCTAACCTTTTATCTCTGATGAAGACTGTTGATCTGTTTCCTCTCCAAACCTTCTCCTCCATTCTTCATCCTTTCTCCACTCGCTTCAGTTCCACCTCTGTTTTCTGGACTCCTCCCAGACTCTGCTTTTGTGGAATAATTTCTTATTGCTGCTCCATTGACAATTTAAATGTTCCTTTAAAGATTCACTGATGTTTTTGTGGAACCTCCATGTTCTCCCTGTAATCCTGCAAAATGTTTTTATCAGATTCCAGAGGTATGTTCAGGTAATAGGTTGTAACCCGGTTTGTTTTTGCTGTGACCTGTTCAGATGCGGCCCACCCATGCTAGGCTCTGCAGGATGCAGCAGAGAACAGAAGGATGGGCTCTGAATTCCTGTTGTTTTTGCTTCAGATGGTTTAGGTTTGGAACTGGGTAGAAAGGGACTTCATTGGATGTCAGAATGAAGCAGCACACATTTCAGTGATCCATCCTGATTCATAAGGGACAAAGTAGAAACCTGGGAGGAAACACAAGCTGCAGCTCTGCATGGACCTGGTACTGGCCTGATGTAGGCCCACCCACTCAGGTCTTTCTTCCGCAGCTTTACTTTTATGCCTCAGTTTTCACCCCTGTAATGCTTTTAAGGTGATTGATCTCTTTGTTATCATCATCGTATCTCATCAGAGTCTTAGTCCACTCTTCATGAGATACGTTTGGATTAATGGTATTAACTGTTTTTTATTATCTTTTAAAGATTAAACCCAACAAGAACTGCAGGGCTAGGTCACAACATCTAATAACTGTAAGGACATTTAAAAACTTTGTCTTCACTTTTCCCCTCAGTGGCAACATGAGAGGTGACTCTTTGTAAAGTCTACTAATTTATTACTAATTACTGTTTTAATTGTCAGCTTTAAGTACAGTATTCACCATCAATAATGTATGCTTTTATTCTTAAAATCAGCTAGTCCTAACCTTGGTCTCATTAATTAGTCATAAAAAACTAGAGGCTTCTGACTCCTAGTCTGCTCCCAAAATCACCATCCACATATTTTTGTCAGGACTCCTGTCTTTGTGTTTGTATTTCTGTGTTTGTCTCCCTTCATCCACCAGGAGGCGCCTGGTTCTGGTCCGCCTCCTCACACACCTGCTGATGGTTTCCTCGTTAAACAGAGTGCTCTTAAGTTGCTGACTGCCACTACCTACGCCAGAGTGTTTGCCAGTTTTGGGTACTCTAGCCAAGCTGAGTTTTGCTGAGTCAGACTGAGTTTTTGTCAACCTGAGTTTAACTTTGTTTTTGTCTTTGCCTTTCGGCAGGAAGTCATCCTGCAAACTGGATTTCTCGGACCTTCTCTCCCTGGAAGGATCAACTGAGCTTCAAACTGAGCTGGGGTTCAAACAGGAGGTTTGGATCCACTTTCTCCAATAGATCGTTTGAGCTTCGCACTGAGAAAGGGATTCATCTCCACTATGACCCGTTCAAGTACTGCAGGAAATCTGAGTGGCAGTCAGTTTCTCCGTTCATCTACAAACAACCGCATTCTGGGTGAACCCTGTTTCGCCCTCCACCGAATCAGACAAACACTGGAACTACAGCACACAGACAGGAGTCAAGGATTCAACTACTCCTCTGGAAACGTGAGTCAGCAACCAAATCCTCTTCTCCAAGTTCACGAGTCAAATTCCCCACTGAGCCTGTATTAACCGCTGTGTCTTCCCCTCACTTTTCAGTTGAGCAGTGTTCAGAGCAACACTTCTCTCTCTGTTTTACCTCTTCATAAAACCCATTATACCTTTTCCCTGGTCCCCCTGTTCGGTTTTCTGCATTTGGGTCTGAACTTTGTAAAATCATGACAATTTTCCCACTTTTACAAAAACAGACGAGACTGAGGTTATATAAGTTGTGATGTCTTTAAAATTATCAAATAGTTTGCAAGATCAATTTCTAATTAAACTTCTTAATGAAATGTTTACTTTTATGTCAGATAGATCTCTAAACATAATGAATACATCTCTAATAAATGCTTTTGCACCACAGTCTTTTAAATATCCTGTTTGTGATCTTGGTAGATCAGAGTTTGTGTGTAGTCTAGGATCAGAATGTTGAAGAAGAGCTTAACCCAACTCCAGCCTGTCTCACCTTCAGAGTTCTGGCGAGATGCTGCTCCACGGATCCTGAAGGCCTGCCTTGTTCGGCTGCGTTCTCCGAAGCTCCAACTCTTTGGAACCTTGCTTGGACTCTCATCCATACTGGGCTCTATGCTTGGAGACCGACGCAATGCCTGAACCCCGCTGGGAGTACCAGGACCAACACCCACTCCAGGACCAACACCACCTGGAGGGACCACTGGAGACATTAAAAGCAAGGTGGATCAAACTCTCTGGTGTTTCATCCAAGCAGGCAGTAAAGATGCTGAAACATAAGGTACAGCTTTGTCTTATGATCCCTAAAATCCTAAAATTGAGTGGAAGAAGCTTCTGGAAGAGGCTAACAGAAGTGGATCTCTACTCCCTCTAAGTCAAAAAGCAGAAACACAAAAGAGCTTGTGGAATGGGGTGAGCTGGTAATTGTTTCAGCAGGTTCCCATAGCAACACACAGATCTGCTTTTGGAAAATGTTAAAAATAAAAAAAAATAAAAATGTAAATCCCTTTATCGTCCCACAATGGGGAATTTAACCCATCCCATTGGGGAGCAGGGGGCTGCCATTGTGTGGCGCCCTGGGAGCAGTGTGGGGTTAAGGGTCTTGCTCAGGAATCCAGATTGAACCAGGTACTTCCAACCTTTTCAGTGCATAGCTCTATCCACTAGGCCAACACTCACGTTGTCATTAGCTGCATTTCGATTAACCATATAATTACGCAAACTCTAATAATGAAAACAAGAAAATCCATGCTTTTCGATGAAAAGTTCCTATGCTTTGATGGGCCGGTTTTTCAGTTGCATCAAAATTATTACAAGAGTAACGTGATCTACAACTGGACCTGGAGCGGCTTATTCGGATTTATGAGGAAACTGAGTAATTTTTAGTATTTAGTATTTTTATTTCTTTATAATGAGCACGATGAGTACTAGAGCCACGGCTGAACTATGGATATAGTACTATAGTCACTACATTGTTGTTATTGCAAGAACAAACGCATCCAGGTGCAATTTTAATTGTATATCTTATTCAATGGAAATACTGGAATGACAAAAATTTGCATTTTTCAAATGAGCAGAATATTGATATATTGATATAGTTTTGATCACATTTGTAATGGAAACACACCGACTGTTCAGTTAGTCTGAGATTAGGTTTAACAGATTATTAATGGTTTGTTTTCAAACCGGTTCTACTTTTGGCCAAACATTCACCTTCATAAACATGATGAACTAATACCCACCGTGCTGAGGAGAACTTTTCCCTTTGGTCCCTGAGCTTCTTGGGGAAGAGAAGACTCTCTCTTTCAAACTCACCTTCTGACTGGAAAAACAAAATGAAGTTTGTTTTGTTCAAAATCAAGAATATGTACCAATCTGACCTGAAGACTTATTAAGCACAACAAATCACCTGATGTTAGGGACATATTTAGAGCTACCCTTCACAAAGAAGGGTGTGGTTCTGTTGGTTTGGTCAGTGGTTGTAAGTGCCAGAAAAGACAGAATTGCATCAAAACAGAAAGTTCATCTGAGATAATGAACAAGCAATGTTCTGGTACTTATTTTTAGTCACAGTTAGTCCTACTGTTACTCTTCATTTAATAATGTTACGTTACCATGTTTTCATCCATATCATTTGGTTCTGTCAGCACTTCTGACTGTGATATTTGAGCAAATCTGGAAGAGCCATCTTAGTCTGAATGTAAACTATTAGTTTACAATCAAATTGAAATGAATCCCAGAGAGATCAGGTGTTCAGTGGCCTGAAGATACAGTTTCTGTCCTGCAGCAGAAATGTAAAAGCATCTGAGTGAATCTGAACTCTTTTAAGAAGCAGAGCTGCAGACTGACCTTGGTGATGGCTCAGGCTGGACGTCCTTCCTGCAGACAGACACAAAGTTACATATTATCTTAATTCGTCTGAATACTCCATCATGTAAAAAGTGGAGAGACAAAACATTATGACTTCTCACTGTTCTTGCAAGACTGTACCACTGCTGGTATGTATAAAAACACATGCAAACTTGTTAACATGCACAAAGCTGATGTAAAGGTAAAAAAAAAAAAATTAGCTCATGTGAATTGAGCAGCACACCAGGCGCAAATCTACTTTGTGCCTTCCTGAGTATTTGGTCATAGCCCAATGACCAAATATATGGTCGGAGGATATGCACCTATAGATTTTACCACAAACTAGAAAACAAATATTTCTGTTGATAAATGTGTTTTTTTTTGTCATTTCTTTTTAAATAAGTATTACTATTCTTTTTTAGCTCTATCTATTTGCTGATTTGCATGGGTATGTCCGGTATGTGTGTCTTATCCTTCTATGAAATCCTTCAAAACACTTGAAACACACCAACTTATTGCACTTGCAATTTTTTTGCCTACCCAATTAGGAGCCCATTATTTGGATTTCTTTGAATATCAAGGCGTTGGTGTTACACTGCAGCTCAAGTAAAGTTAATTGATCGGTGGTATGATCATAGATTACATGGATTGCTAGATTGGGCCCCTGCTGCAGCCATAGTGTCCCTGGGTAAGACACCTCACAGACCTTGCCTATTGTTGGTGGTCAAAGGCGAATGATTGCTTGATACAGAATGCTTTGATTTGTGTGAAATTTTACGAACCTAAATGAAAGTCCAGATTTATTCTTGAGGTTCCTCAGCAAGTCCAGCTGGTTAAGAGGAGGAATCAGCCTGCAGACAAACACAGACAGGATGAAGATACTGCAGGATAAGAGTTAAGGGCTGCAGAAATATTACTCTCACCTGTACATAGGGACAGACACTGTCCTCTCATAATAGTCCCAGGTGGAAGTCAGGTCAGTCCGGGTCAGATTTGTGGCATAGACTCTCCAGGCAGCCTTCAGGCACAGACACTCAATAAGTATCCAAAGATTTCATAAACTAAAACAATTTGTTCTTCAACCTCGGAAAGAAGCTAGAATCTAGATCAATCTTTCAAAGCTTTGACTCACAGATCAATTAAAAAATGTCGTAGTTCAGAGGGGAGGCATTGGAAAAGGGAGGTAAACATAAAGAAAACCTCTGATCTCAGAGCAGTTAATGGCCTCTCTGAGTCATCGTGTTTATGTGGAAATAGGTTTTGGAAAAATGTGGGGGCTGGATTTGATGCAGAGTATTTAAAATGTTAGATGACTTGATTTTCAGCAGGAAAGAGATAATCAGTTTTAGGGCAATATGACCGGTTAGAATTGGATCATTGGATTATTTCCACTTTTATCACATCATCAGGGGAGTTATTTGACATTTTGGTAAAGGACGCATTCACTGCTGCTTATGTGTGTTGCTGAAGGGGGGAGGAAAACAAGCTCTGCTGATCCTGCATCCTTGCCAGAGGGGATTTCAGACAACGCTTCTGGCAATATTTCTTTCCAATGTGTGTCCGGATAACCTTCGGCTTCTGGTGGGAAAAATCTGAGATGTTAATTTATCATCTGTTTTATGCTTCACTGAGACTTGGTTTACTGAACTCAACCCAGACTCTGCATTGCAGCTGCCTTTGTTCCAGAGCAGACAGAGACACAGCATTACCAGGTAAAGCAAAGGGTACAGGTATGTAACCTGGATGACAGAGAATCTTCATCAGCATATATATGTATAATATCTGATTTTATACTGTTTGTTTAACATCTTCTCTTTTGCCCTTCATACACAATACACTTTTAAATACTGGACTTTGGACTGCTAACACTCTATGGAATCTAAGGAAGATGCTGACGCTGTATAGATAAGCATGCAGGTGCAACGGTTAGGCTGAGATGGCAGGATTTCCTCACTGTGCTAAATTCTATCCAACAGGCAAATGACCGCTCTCCAGCCAAAAAAAAAAGATGAACTGCTTCTCCAACACAGATCATATTGCAGACAGTGTATTAACCCCCGGGATTTAATCTTTCCCTGGTGGATTGTGTGATGGAGTTTACTTGAAAAACAATGTGGAAGATTCTGTCTCTTTATCACCAAAGGTAGGTGTATAGATGTCATAGCGTTAAGGAAATGATGCAGCCCTTACTTTAGAGACATTATTCATTAACTGTAAACCATCTTATTCTCCGTGGGAGTTTTCGACATTTGTTCCGGCTGCTGTTTATATTCCACCTCAGGCGAGTGTCAGTAAGGGCACACCTGGCCAACCAGGTATCTAAGATGGATAAAAATAAAAAAATTATAAATAAATCCAGACTTCCTGCTCATTGTTCTATTGGACTTTAACAGGGCAGCAAACTTTCAAAGCACAGACAACATATTAACAAAGAGAAGACCTTTGAAGTGGGAGCAGACTTTCGCATAAGCGGGCCAGAAGCCCACTGATTAGAGATCAAAGCAAAGAGACACTAAAAAACGAAACAAAAAACTGCTTCTCATGCAACCCTACATGAGGAAGCCTATGAAAACTCACTAACTACCTCGAGACAATCCCTTTGCAGATACCCTACAACAGGCAGAAGAACTTCATGATTTATAAACTACACAATCAAACTTTTCCAGTGCTCCAACTCCTTATTCAAACAGCCACCCCTCCCAGATATTTTGATTAAAGCCCATCAAAAGAATTATTTTCAGTTTATTTTGTAGTGTTTATTTTGTTAGCTTAATGGATTGATGGTTTCATTACTGTTAAAGTTTTTTAGTAAATTTAAATAGACTTCTGAAAACAATAAAACCTAAATCTGTCAGTTGTTGTCCTCAAAACTTGTATTTCTTTTGCAAAGTATGATTCTCAATAAATGATTTTGACACTGTTTGAAGGGGTTTATGAACATGTCAAACTGTTGTTACTATTCTTTTTTAGTCTGGAAAAAAAGTTCAAGAATAACTTTGGTTTTCGTGTCATTTGAACAAATAGAGTCTCCTTTTCCCAGTAACACGAAAATATCAATTTGTGATTCTAATTCAACCAGATCAGGCCAGGGATAAGGTTCTGTTGGATCTAATGGTCTCACCTTCTCTCATCTGAACCAATCATAAAACAGCTGTCAGTCTCTACCTGTATGAGTCCAGCTGCAGGGTTCCGTCTTTTCTCAAAGTGTTTCTGCCTGTGCTGTTCCTGAACCTTCAAAGCAAATCCAGAGCCCAGAATTCCCTGGAAAGGAATCAGGTGACATGAATGAGCAGGTGTCTCAGGTAAGTCTAGGCAAAAACAGGCAGTCAATAACGTGGCTCACAGCTGGCAAAGCAAAGAAGGAAACTCCGATCAGTGTGAACGTCGCAGCTAGCAGACGTCCGTTCCAGGTGACAGGAAACTTGTCTCCGTATCCGATGGTCGTCAGGGTTATCTGACAAAGACATTAGGAGACGAATCAAATTCTCCTGCAGCAGGGAGACAACAGGCTGAGGAGCTCAGATAATACAGCTTTAAGATCCAGAGGAAACCTGAAGCATCTGCACTGCAGCTGGATAAAATAATACCCTATAAAAACCAAAGAGGAACTCGTTTTCTGTGATGTAAAGTATTTTAAGTGTGCTTTCACCATAGTAGCATTGTAGATACATTGCTTACATTCATCAAAATAAAACATACTATACGGTTAAAGAGTTCTTATCTTTATTATAGCTAGATCCTCTCTAACATTAATTGAATGTCCTTAAACTGATGTTTACCATCAGATTGACTGGCTTTAGGGTCACAGCCACATTCTGGACCAAAGAAAGCAGAACCTAACCGTGAACCAGGCACATGACCCAGAGGTCAGCTGTTTGAACTCTAAGAAATCATTTCTCTTTGTGAGACAGGTGAACATTACACCAAAGGGCTGTCTTTAACTGTCTGTGAAGTTGTCTCACCAGTCCCCACCAGAGGGCATCAGCATAAGTCTCAAACTGCTCGTTGTCTTCTTTTTCAGCCAAATAAACCAGGAAACTGGCCAGGATGAGACACAGGAAGCCAATGTACCAGGCAGTGATGAGTTCCTGCAGACAGAGAGGGAACCAGTCATCTGATCAACCTTAATTCAATCCACCATAGATCAATTCATCCATCCGTCCCCACATCCATCCATGGATGAACATAAACATATCTTATTCCTTTGAAGACCTTGTGATGTCTCACCCTTCTCGTTTTGTTGTGGTAGCAGAAACTACCTCATGCATTAGACCAGAGCTTAATCAATTATAATCAATTAAGTTTTTATTACCAGAACCATTTCATTTTTCTGCCTCTTATTGTAACACCAGTCACCTTGCTGTGGGCGTAGACTACCGATCCTAGAAGTTTCCAGGTTCCTCCCCGACGATCCATGCGGATCATCCGGAGAATCTGTAAGAACCGGAGGGACCTGATGGCAGATGTGGCAAAAACGTTTCCTTGAGTCCCAGCAGCCAGGACAGAGATGGAGGCTATGAGCACCATGATGTCTGCAGAGGAGAAGGTAAAAGAGAGATTTGAGACGAACTGAAGGAAAAACGTGTCAGAGCGTCTATTACAGAGCATCTGTCACTGTTACCACCACTATTCCCAACAACCTCAATAACTTGTTATATTCGTGCTGATTTTGCACAGTTTCTACCTTAGTCAGTTAAATAACATGCTGCTTGCATTTTGTACATCTCTGATGTTGCTGCTATTTTCAAATATCCATTACTGTAAAAATGTCCATAGCTGTATATTGGTTATTTATTCTCCAGGTGCATAGTATTTATATGATTAAAACAATTTACAGTGCAGAATTTTATTTTTCATCTTTTAACTCTTCCTTTTGCTGCTGTAAATTTCCCCATTGTGGTACAATAAAGAGATTATCTATTCTATTCTATGAAAGGGATAAAAAGATATAAGTAAATCTAAATAATTTATGTCTAAAAATAGGTCCACATTTGTGTGAAAATGTTTTCTATAATCTTTTTGCTGATGTAAACAACAGAATTTCCCCATTGTGGGACAATAAAGGGATTTTCTATTTTATTCTATTCTATTCTATTCTAAAACAAAAACCTCCAGAACTTTAAGACCAGCACCTCTCTCTAAAACTGGTTCTACGTGGAATTAAATCATTAAATAGCTTGATTTCATTCATTTATGTGATTTTATATCTTTTTTGGTTGAATGATAAAAACATTGGACCTTTCAGTTCCTTGAAATAAACATGTTTCAGAATGATAGCAAGAGATGGAGGTCCTGAAACTTACCGATGACACAGAATGGCTTTCTGGCAAATTTAAGTCGTCCTCTCCATCCTCTGTAGCGGCAGCAGCAACCGGCAGCCCAGATCCTCACCATGTACTCCACCCCAAATACCACGATAGTCACTACCTCCTGCATAGACGCAGCATGTGGACAGGCGTTAGAAGACACTTCTAATGCTGGGACTACACACATTGTTTTAATGTGCATTCAGCCATTAAAATGGTGGAAGTTCAGTGAAAGTGAGAGCCTGAACATCCATGCAGTGTTCAAAGTTTCCTGAACTTGATCTGCTTCATACTAATGATTCTGGCAGAAACCAAAAGACTGTAACACTAGGGCTAAGAGGATTGTACTACTGCATGTAGAAAGCTCTGCTTTTCTAAAGTCTAAAAACACATTTATAATAAAAAATGTTCGCAGTTAAAATGTAATGCATGACATTGACCTCTGAAGGCTCTGGGGTCTAAATCATGAAGGATTTGTTTGCCCCTGAAATGTGCATACATCAGCTTGCATGCAAAGTTTGTGATATATTTTTAGAAAACCTGACAAAATATGTTTTCCTCAAGGTAACTCTGACCCATGTGTATGCTCAATCTGTAAGCAGAAGAAACTGGTGGTGCAGAGGGCAAGGCAGCGGACTGAAGCTACAATGTATCATAGTTCCAATCAGACATTTAATTTCCCTCTATATTAATCATAGATTAATCCATCATAAGCATTTAAACCTATAGGGTTATGTGTGCTTGCACTGCTGAGTTATAACTATACATGAGGACATCTCACTTTGATAAAGAAAAACTTAAATCTAAATCAGCTAAATATTCAAATGTTTCCTCCCATTCCTGTGAGAAGGCGAGAGGCAATCATACTGATTGATGTGAAAAAATGTAAATACTGTTGTGATGCTTGTGTGAATGCTGCATGATGGATGCATTGGTTCTGCAGGAAGACCTTGGAAATTGAAGAATCAAGAAGGAACAAGTGTTCAGGGCTTGATAAGGTTTCCCGGTCCATGATGATGTCTGACTTATACGCTGATTAGACTCCTTAGAGCATTGCTATAGGATGTTCTGAACAAGGTCTAATATTAGAGAGATCTACATTCCACACGATTCTATCCCCGCTCATCACAGATGTTAAACAAATGAGGGCCAGTGAGCATAACTCCAATGTGCAATTAAAGGGAAGAGTAGCCCGTTGCACGGTTGTAAAGAAACATGTATAACATACAAAGCTCAGATTTATACAAACAAAAATATTGAATCATTTTAACTTCTTGTCAAAGTCTGTAATATCCATACTTTAAGCATGAATTTGACTCAGGTTTTTAAAAGTGAAGACTCTGAATAGTTCTCTAGAACAAACAGTAGTTTTAAATTTTCTTTGTTTAGATAAAAAATATAAAAACTATTTTCTTCAATAACTGTCCGCATTCATGCACACATCTTTTATCTCATTTCAGTATTGCATATTTTCAGAGTTTCCTAGTCTTAAATGCTGCTTTAGTTGAGGCAATAAACCAGCATGGGTGGGGGGAATGGTTTCATATTGTAATACATCTGTAGAGCAGACCTCAGAGTTTTTAGCAAAGATGGTTCAGGCTGAGATACGGCACAGATCGTTCTAAGTCCCAGAACTTTAAAGGTATCAGAGGAAGGCCCTTCATCTCCTGAGCTGAGGAGGAGGTTTGAATTTAAAAGAAAAATGTTGTGATGACCTGATGAAGGAACTGCAGAAGAGGATTAGGGCCACTGAAAAAATAAAAAAAGTTAACTGATTTTTAGATTTTATTTCAGTATAATATGGAAAAAAGTCAGAATACTGACTTTAATCTCAGAATTCTGATTGAATTCTGACAACTAACAAACATGTTAGCATCAAGCCATAGCAATGTCTGTTTTAGAAACTAGCTCTCTTGTATTAATCACCTTCTGCTCTTCCATTAATGAAAGAGTATCACCGGCGACCCCTCGGGCACGTAAAAAGTCACCTAATTACGTCATTTTTCCACCAATGTGTCAATGGCCCTCTCAATCAACTCACATCTTTATCAGTGAAGCTGAATGATCCCACATCTCTTCCTTCATGGTGCCCATCTACATTAAGATCCAAAATTCTGAGATTAAAGTCAGAATTCTGAAAAAAAAATCCAGTAATTATGAAATTGAAGTCAAAATTGAAATAAAAAGTCAGAATTCTGGACATAGTTAGTGCGCACGACCCATGTACGGAGGCCTTAGTCCTCGACGCAGCTGACCGTGGTTCGATCCGACCTGTGGTCCTTTGCTGCATGTCTCTCCCCCTCTCTCATACCCCCTTTTCTGCCAGCCTACTGTCAGAAAAACAAGCCACTAGTGCCGTAAAAACTCCAAAAAAAGTCAGAATTATGAAAAAAATTTGAGAATTATTACTTTTTTCTCATATTATACTGAAATAAAATGTCAAAATCAGTTAACTTTTTTTTTTCAGCGGCCCTACAGTAATCATCTTCCGTAAGGAAAAGAAGTAAACAAAAAAGACATTTCTTTTTGTTTCATTTTGAATAGTAGCACTAACAAGCATATTCTTTAAAAAAGACACTAAATCCAACATGCATCTTTATCTTCATCATCACTACCTAACAGTCAGAGAACTGCACCAGCAGATATATTTAGCCTTAATTAATCACAATGACTGGTTCTGAATAAGGCCAACCTAACGAAGAGTACAAGCCTGTTAAACTCAGAGTAAAAGTTAGCATTAACTTTTTTCTTTTGTTTTTCTTTACCAGAATGTAGAGGGCATCTTCTGAGCTCTTTTCATACTCTTTGATGGTGGAGAACACAGACAGAACCAGGCAGGAGAAAACCAGCAGGAACCTGGACACAGACAATCAATAAACCCATGAAAACTGAGCCCAGATCAATAATTCAGAGCTTCATTCCAGCTGTTGTAATTGATCTGATATTTGTTTGCAGACTCAACTGCTTTTGAAATCTCTGAGCAGTGGTGAAAAAGCTTATTTACTATTCAATAATAAAATTAAATCTGCATAACTAAAATAAAAGAGGTAAATAAATAATGAGGTAAAAGCATTAGCGGACAGGTATGTGAGATGTTGACTGAGATCATTACACATAGGCATGGTAGATGAAGGCCCATCCTCGAGGTCTCTCCAGGACATTGTACAGGAAGTTCTGCAGCCTCCTGTAGAGGGCGTTTCTTTTCGGAGGTTTCTTGCCTCCAGAGACGCTGCTGCGCTGACGACGAGGACCTTCATCTCCACCTGGAGAGAGAGATATTCTCTTTAATAAACAATCCTACCAAATGTTCAAAAAGGTTGCAGCAATAATGGTTATTGACCAACCACTTAGATATTCGACTACTGCAGGTTTACATACAAAGGAGTCTTCTGGCTTAATATAAGTAATGAAATTCAGTATTCATAGATGGGAATTTGCCCTTGGCTTCACATTTTAGTCACAAGCATAAATATGATAAGGGGGACGTCAGGATCAAGATGGCAGCTTGGTGAAAAGTTACAAAGAGCATAGGCCACTACATTTTAATTTCCCAATGCACGGATATGTTTTCTGATGAAAAACAAGTGCTAATATGGCCAAACCCTCACCAAAAAAGCCAAATTACATTTTTACTCATCAAAGTAAAATGAATACAAAAATAAGTCCATCCTACCAGGTAGCAGTGATGCTAACTCGATGGTTAGCATAAATAAAGTTCTATGTGAGTTAAAATCGTTCCATGTGGATTTTGGAACAAAGTTGGATCATTTGGAACGCATTTGACTGACATATGGTAACCTTAGTCAACGTAATGGAGAAAAATTGGACCGTGATCAAATGAGATAATGATGCACGTTTAACATGAGCTGGCAGCTCATGCATGCTCAAAGTAGAACAATCATGTGAAAACAGGGAAAATCGCCTTCCTCTAGTATGTTGCTGCCACTCCCTGGTGGTCTAGTGGTTCGGATTTTGCGGTTACTGTCGCAGCTCGATTCGAATCGGGGAACTTTGCCTTGAAGGGGAGTGGTGTCCTAGTGGTTATAGCATTACGCTTGGGTCTCGAACGTTCTAAAATCAAGACACGCTCCCACGGACTGCCACTCTGAGTCCCTGAGCAAGACCCTTAAGATTGCTGCCCGGCAGCAAGGGCAGGCTGAAGCCTATCATTGGTCTGCAAAGAGGGAGTCAGACTCTAAGTTTTATTTTCTTAAGGAACTGTACACCTCCAGGACTCTGAGGCAAGCAGGTAGTCCTGGAGGACACAAACAGTTTAAGACCTTCATCAGAAGCCTGCAGTCCAGAACCTTAACCCATAAAAACAGCTTCTTCTCACCTGCTACAAGCCTCTTCAATTAGGCCTGGGTCTCACTGTGTCCTGCTGGAGTCTCAGCACATGTGTTTATGTATACTTTCATTATGTCTTTACACTCTTGTTTATTTTTAATAGCTGCCATGGTGCTCCTTCCATGTATGACAGCGTGGAGTCCTGTCACTATGCCTCCAGTTGTTGATGTGTCTTGGGTACTTGGACATATTTATTTTAAATAAATATTTGTCTATCTATTGATGTAACATGTATGTTTGCCTGTCTATGAGAACTACCTTATTACTGAAAAACAAATTCCTTGTACATAGAAACCTTGCTTGGCACTAAAGCTTTTCCTGGTTCTGATTCTCCTTCCTGATGCTAAGACAGGTTACATAAAAAACATTGACAGATGGAACGATCTGTATCTTCTCAGGCTGGAGATAGGAGGGTAAACAAACACAAATTAATTTCATTAAGGACATGCTTCCTTGAAGGCTGGAGCTGAGCTGAAACCAGAGAAATCCTCTTCTTCCTCTTCAGCTTATAAGAAAAATAACTAAGGGATTTTACAGGAACCACATCCTTCAACATAACTTATGAAGATTATTAAACAATTGATCTTCTAACCGCTATAAGCTGCTCATATAAGTTTTCCCTGCTGTTTTATTTGCCGTTTTTAAACATTTGAGAACCCGGTGGACTTAATTTAAGATGCACAACATGCTGATATCTAATATAAACCTTAAGGGATAATTGTTTAAGACAATCACCAGTTTGTTATTTATTGTTGTTTCATTACAGATACATGGGAAATTAGATTATTTTCTTCTTTTGTAATTGTTGTGGTAAAGTTAGGGTGAAAAGCTGCTCCCAACACCTCACACTAAGGAGGAATATTCTTATAGTTAACTGTGATGTGAATGCGTGCATGGCTTCTTACCCAATTACCCATCACTATCCTCTTTTTCTTTCAAACAACTTCAGAGCTTTGATGAAGTGAAGCTCGCAATATTCAACGTCGTACTGCATGGGGCTTTCAAACTTGCAGTTTATAACATTTAATAAAGCACCTTAAATAAAAAGAAAATCATATTTGACTGTTTTAGACAGAAATCATTTAATGACCAGATAATGTCATACATGGCGTTTACACTACCTATATATGTATTGGAGTTATTTCGATGCACAGAACCATACCTTTCCAAATTTCACACAGTATATGGGATCTATAGAGTAGATGCATTACAATGCAATGCATCTCATTATCATAGAAACCTAATTTTCAATATGTTTGGCCAAAATCAGGACCGACCTGCATTCTTTAAAAGCTTATATTTCATAATCTCCTCATAAAAAAATGTGAGCTTTTCTCCAACTGTGCCCTGAGCCCAGAACTGTACAGATCTATTTAATCAAACCCAACTCACATATTAATGAGGGGATGTTAATAAACAATGTTAAGGCCCTTCATTTGTCTTAAATACTGAGATATCAGAACTTAAACTAAAAGAACACTAATAATATTTTATCATATATAAAAGCCACTCAAACATTGATTATTTTCGGATTTCTGTACATCAAATATTAAGAAATGTTGGTGTAACAGTAAAATTCTAGCCAGACTGCACTGCTTATAAATGTTTACGGAGATAACTTTGATTATCCCCCAAAATACAGAATGCAAACCTACAGGACAAGCCATTAGCTAAAGTAAAAATGGATCAATGAATACTTTAAATTAAACCCTACTGAAATAGTAGCAAGCATTAGATGGGAGGCCTTCAAAGCTTTCATTAATGCGATCATAAGCTATTAAATAAAAAATAAAAATAACAATATCTAAAAACATTAGAAAAAATATGCTCGTTTTGAAACTACGTCATACATTTGGGACTAAAGTAACTGCGTAAAACTGGTGGGCACAGTAACTTTCTGTATCTTCAATCACCTTTAGACTTTTCTGTTTTAACAGTAGCTAGTGTAGTTTTCCAAACACTCCTGTTCACAAATTAGTGTCTACTGCTGATATTTGTTTATGAATATTTCTGCATCTGTTTGTGATTTGTTGATGTATAGAACAACATTACACTCTTTCACTTCAGTTTTGTCTTTCGACAAACTCAGCTTTAAGTGGATAGTGTTTGGCACGCTGCACATAAATTTCCAGCAGGTCTACAGAGTGCCAGCTGGGCAGTGGAGGTTTTTGCCAAGTACTGTTCCACCAGGATCTGTCTGCCGTTGTTGTTTGGAAGCAAACTGGTGAATACTTCCTGCTGCCGAACCAATTTTCACCTGCTATTCTCTTCAAAACATACTGAAGCAAAGCAAATCTGACGTCTAAGCATGTAGTTAGCGCTAGCTGCCTATCCATTATATCCAAAGACAGTGTCAAATCGCTAAATGCCAAAAATGCACTGGATAGCTTCATGTTAGATTTTTTTTTCACTTGTGAACAATACTTAATATCAGCAACAAAGTCCCTGAAAGACTTTTCTGATTTAGTCGAAATGCAGAGATGAGCATCTTCCTGACAAGTTGAAGAAACTGGAAGAAAGGTTGTTTTTTTATTATTATTATT
>NW_015151804.1:31451-32433 GCF_000732505.1 Cyprinodon variegatus | reverse complement strand
TGAAAAGTCAACTCACTCTACCCACCAGGCTACCTAAGGAGAAACGCAGCCAACAAAACCACCAGATAGTTAATACATAAGTGAATTTACTAATGGCCTAAAAAGGTAGGAAAATGCTTTCTTGTATACTCAGATTCCAGCTGGCTTTCTTTTTCTTTAATTTCTTCTGCTATTCATGGCCTCAAACCTCCCTGGTGCATAGATATTGAACGCCACCTCATGGTTATTGCTGGATTTGGGTCAGATTAAGGCAAAATACTCACCAAAAGAAGCAAATCTTTCCAGTAAATTTAACCCTGATCCAGAATCAATGATCCAGTCCTGACCCTAATCCAGAATCAATGATCCAGTCCAGACCCTGATCCAGAGTCTATATCATCCCCTCCTGACCCTGATCCAGAATCTATATGATCCTGTGCTGACCCTCCAGAATCAATAGGATCCTGTGCTGACCCTGATCCAGAATAGTATTACCCTGNTCCTGACCCTGATCCAGAATCTATATGATCCTGTGCTGACCCTCCAGAATCAATAGGATCCTGTGCTGACCCTGATCCAGAATAGTATTACCCTGTTCCAAACCTGATCCATAATCAATGATCCCATCCAGATGCTGATCCAGAATCAATATTATCCCGCCCTGACCCTGATACAGAATCTATATCATCCCATCCTGACCCTGATCCAGAATCAATAATCCAGTCCAGACCCTGATCCAGAATTAATATTATCCTGTCCTGACACTGATACAGAATCTATATCATCCCATCCTGACCCTGATCCAGAATCAATAATCCAGTCCTGACCCTGATCCAGAATCAATAATCCAGTCCAGACCCTGATCCAGAATTAATATTATCCTGTCCTGACACTGATACAGAATCTATATCATCCCATCCTGACCCTGATCCAGAATCAATAATCCAGTCCAGACCCTGATCCAGAATTAATATTATCCTGTCCTGACACTGATACAGAATCT
>NW_015151804.1:0-28854 GCF_000732505.1 Cyprinodon variegatus | reverse complement strand
ACCCTGATCCAGAATCAATAATCCAGTCCTGTCCCTGATCCAGAATCAATAATCCAGTCCAGACCCTGATCCAGAATCAATATTATCCCGTCCTGTCCCTGATCCAGAATCAATAATCCAGTCCAGACCCTGATCCAGAATCTATATCACCCCATCCTGACCCTGATCCAGAATCAATGATCTAGTCCTGACCCTGATCCAGAATCAATATGATCCCGTCCTGACCCTGATCCAGATCAGTATCACCCTGTTTTCGCTGTGCAAACAAGACCCTATGAACTCTGTGACTGTCCCCTCGCTCTCTGATGGATTTGCTGACTCTGAAAGGTTCCTCAGTTCTTCATAGGATGCAGCATCATCTCAGGGGCCTCTAAAAGCGCGTGCACGGTACAATATAAACGTACCCTTCTCAAAGTGCTCAAATTGGACTTGCATGTCTGGATAATAACCCGGACCGTTTATTTATGTCCTGGATAACTTTACCTGTTCCTAAACATCCCGCTCCTAAGACGCGCGCGCACTTATCATTTGTGCGCGTCCCCGTGGAAGAGCTCACCTGCGATGAGCAGAGCTCCGTCCCTGCTGGACTCCGTCCCTCCGGACTCAAGGCCCACGAAGCCCACCTTCAGCTTCTTCTGCTCGGCCTGCGCTCCGGGGAACACCCCGCCGTTCCGGGACTTCTGCACCATGGCGGGCACGCGCACCGAGCCGCGGAGCTACAGCCTGTCCGCGCGCGGAGCCTCGAGGCGGGGCGGAGGCTACGGGAGCATCGCTGCTGGAAGATGGAGGGATGCAGAGAAAAGCCGCAGGATGGCTGCGTTGCAGATTGGCTGATCAGCAGATCTTCATCCTCTGCCTCATCTCTGTGTGCGTCAGGCGACGGGATGACGCAAGAGACCGATAATCATCAAAATCAGGACAGATTCAGAGGGATTGTTTTGACTAGAAATGTTTGATCATCAAGCTGAGCGGGGATGCGGATCCTCTGACAGTGGTTACCGTGGTAACCAGAATAGAGGAGGAGGAGCTGGTCTCTGATTGGCTCTCTTTGATTTATTCCTTTGCTTTGTTGTTTGTTTAAGGATAATTTGCTGAGTGATCAGTTGTGATGACATCCTTTATCAAAATATAAACAAAAACACAAACCAACAATAAAATAATTTAAACCTTTCTTCAGATACAATCCAGATCCTGGTGGGTTCTGGTGGCCTGGTCAATGTGTCCCTCATGACAGAGTCCTCACCAATAGACATATCCAGGATCAAACCACATAACTGGTAATCAAATTGGATTTATGAAGCCGAGCCAAACAGAAAAAGAGCAGCCAAGTCCAATCAGGTTTACTAAGACCAGACCTACAGCTCTATAACAGACCATGTGATTAAGGACATATCAACTAATATTGGTGTGGAAATTTTTTTTCTTTGCTTATTTAAAGTGAACATCATAACAAATTGAGCCTCGCTATCTATAGGAACCAGCAGAACAAAATGGAACATGGCTTTAAATGGGAAACATAAGAAACATATTGTAATTTTTTCACATCTTCAAATAAACAAAGTATCATCCCAAAAAGTTCTTGAGTTAAATCTTCCTTCCAAATAGTGCAAATCTGTAAGGACACCTATGGCAAAGCAGAAGTGTATCAACATTCGGCAAGATGATTTAGTTCTGGAGGCAAGACTCCACTCAGAATGGTGAGGTTAGAGACAGGAACTCAACTCGTTCCAGAATGGCAATGGATACAAAACAAAATTTTGAACACTGATTCTGCCGAGCAGAGAAAGTTAGTTTTCCACCGAGCCATATCTTCACAGAACCAGAACAAGTTCTTCTAGAGACTAATGTTCTTGAACCCCAGTCGGCCTCGGCAGATGGCCGCTCACACTGAGCCTGGTTCTGCTGGAGGTTTCTTCCTGTTAAAAGGGATTTTTTCCTCTCCACTGTCGCTACAAGCATGCTTAGTGTGAGGGATTGCATTTGAGTCAATGAGTCGATACAATCAACTGGTTTCCCTTAGATAGAAAACTTTGAATCAATTTGACTGTATGATCTGGTTGAACTGTAAAGTGCCTTGACATGACATGTGTTGTGAATTGGGGCTATATAAATAAAATAAAATAAACTGAATTGAATTAATTTATTTTCTGTTCAGTTTCAGGAACAAGAAGAGTCAAAAATTATATAAGCATCAAAATCATTTATAGAACAACAGGAGATGATAACATGTCTTTGTACTGAATGGAAAGACTAAACACCAAACTGAAGTCCAGAAGGACTCCAAAAATTCAAGGAACATCTGATCTTCTGAATAAAACAGAAGAAATTAGCAGAATGAAATGAACAGAGTGTTTAGGAAAAGTTAGTATGTCCTATTATAAACTGGCACCATGCTTTTTTCATTTGTCAAAGTCAGTAATATACTTATTAAACAACGTTCATCATCAAACAAACAGTCAGTTGATAAATCAGAACTTAATGCTGGACTTTTTTCACTGGTTACAGCATGAGTGAAATAAAAAGGTTTTATTGCTCTGACTTCTGGATCAATCACCTTCATCCCACCTGGAGAAATAGGAGCTCTAACCAGAAGCCTCTCTGGTTCATCAAAGGTATAAATAATACCTAAAGAAGAAGTTCTGGTTGGTTCTAGGATATAGAGTCAGTTTATCATTTGAGATTAAGATTAGTTTTTTCTATTTTCCTTTTAACTCTCTGCTCTCAGAGTGGTTGGTTTGGAGCTTCTCATTCTGATCCAGTTTCCTGTAAATTATACATCTGGTTACTACGGCAACAAATCAAAGATGAAAAAGGGTGGAGTAGAAGGCCGGTTCAGAGCAGTGACTCTTATAGCAAAGGATGATCTCATTGATCAGGTGTTTCCTTCTAATGTGAGGCAGAGAGGCAGAGTCGCTCTCCAAGCGGCGACGATGTGAGCAGTTAGAGACCATCTCTGTGACCAGGAACCCTGAGGAGGACAGAATGGTAAGAAACAACAGGGATCAGACAGGTAGATCAGCTGAAAAATCTACTGTTTCAAAGTACCCCCCAAAAACATCTTAAACATTCCTAATAATATTGAGGGTTAAAATTTGATAGATTTTTTAATTTCCATACAACCTTAATGATCCCTTTGTCTCTAGAGAATGTTAAAGGCATGAACATTCAACCCTCTTCTTTCTCATGCCCTAGCAGAATATGTGCTGCATCCTCAAAGGCCTGAGCTGGGATTTTGAGTGGGAAACCCACCTTAGCCACGCTATAAAGTACTAAGCTGAGTAAGTCTCACTTTTACAACATATTTACACTATATTTACAGACATTGCCTCACTGAAAGAGACTCTACCAGTCTCTTCATACTCAGAAAAGTAAAATAAAACCTTTTTGAGAGGTTATATTTCGCTCAAACATTGCAAAACACGAATGTGCGGTTATATGCAAGTTTGATTAGACCTCACATCATCCCACAGCTCATTGGCTTATATTAACTACATTAAACTAGATAGGGAGTGGGAATATATCCTGAAGAAACCAAATTGTTTAGAAGAGATCCTAATGACAAACTTCAACACTGCTAAAAAGGTCATTTCAAAATTGTATAAAGCCCTGCAGATAGAAGTAGATGATAATGAGGATATAAAACAGAAATGGGAGAAAGAAGGAAATATAATTATATCAAAAGAAAGGTGGGAGGAATCCTTCATAGTAGGACATACAATGTTGAGTAGTGTTTCATGGCAAGAGTTTGACTGGAAATCAATAATGCAATTCTTTATTGTACCAAGTATCTCATCAAAATACAGTAAAATGTTAAAGTGTTGGAGGGGCTGTGGCCAGAAAAGAGACTACAAACATATATTCTGGGATTTTCCCAAAATTAAAGGATATTGGAATGATGTAAGGAAAAAGATTGAAACTATTTGCAAAGAAAAATTGAACATAGATTTACTAACATTCCTGCTGAGCATTTCACCAAATACATTGTTAAACAGAAAAAAAGAAAATTATTCTAATACTGTTTATGATCGCAAAGAAAATAATAACAATCTTCTGGCTAAAGCCACAACCCCCGAGCACCGACCTTTGGTGAGAAAGACTTAAGGAAGTGATGGGTAGTGAGTGGATAGGAAAGTGGATGTACATTTGACCAATCAGAGGCCTCCTGTCTGCAGCACTGTCTGCGGCCACCTACAATTTTGGAGAGGTGCAGCAGAGTGTCTGAGGCATTCATTGCGACACAAAAACGCAGACGACCTGGTTTCTGAGTATAAATCAGCCCTTAGACATTAATTATCCCATCGTAAAACTATCTAACCACTAAAAAACTACTTATTCAATACACTGACTAGTGACGCTGCCTCTCCAATCATTGACGACACATTTTTCACACTTTTCAAAGCTGCTGGAACCGTTACAAATAGAAAAACCTACTAGCGAGTAACATCACCATACTAAAGCACTTAGAGTTGGTCCTAGTGGAAAAGGGGCAAAACTATTCTAGATCTCTCAGAGTCCATCCTGGGAGGTAGAGCTGAGGGTTACACTGTCAGACGAGGGTCAGTGTTCACTGCCTACAGAATGTTTTCAAACCCTGACAGAACCTGTAGCTCTACAGAAACTTTGAGACCCATAAAATCACAGTCTTTAACATCTTTGCTGTTTTAACAACTGTTTTTAAATATGGAAACGTCCCAATCAATTTTTCTCGGAGAGAGTTTCTTACCCAGAGATTTTCTGCTGGTTACCATCCCATTTACCAACGGGACGACCAGTCCCAGCTTGTTGGTGTTTCCATGAAAAGATATCCTGTAGAGTCCCGTTTTCAGAGGATGGATGAAGATCAGCTGGATGTTAGCGACACTACGAGAAAGATGGACAAAAGTCTGTCGATTTGATCCAGCACTGGAGGATGAAGCTGACTTCTGATCCATGTCAACTTATCTTGTAACAGAGCGTTGGAGGTTTACCTTGCCTCCGTCTGCGCTTTCGTCTCTAACAGCAGATCAGTCAGAGGAAACTTCTCTGGAAAACAAGGTTCAAAAGGAGACTGACCAGTTAGTTCAGAAAAAACTAAATAAATATGGACAGAGCTATTAGCTTTATGGAGAAGAAGTGGGCGGGGGCTTTGTGTTTTTCAGACCAATAAGTGAAGCGTTTGTGGTTATTGAAAAAGGTGGGTGACTTCTAGATTCTGATGCTGATTGCATTGAAAGTGCTAATGTCTAAAATTTTCTACACCCAAATTATTTAGTGCCTTAAAAAATGCTTTTTCTGCGCGTGAGCAAGTGGTGCATTCTTGTTTTGTTACCAATGTCCTCGAAGCGTTCAACCCAAACAATCATCAGCTTTGAATCAGAGCTGAAAAATGATGAGACACCATGACAGCATCTGATGTCTTCTAATGGACGGGTCTAAAAAAAAAAAAAATCAGGTGAGCAACAAATAGAGACAGATTTTGAGAGATTTAGAGTACAGAGGGGTCAGTGGTGTCTGGCCTCACCTCAGCTCGTCTCTGATTCGATGATGAAACACTAGCTTGCCCCACCTCCTCAGAACGCTTCAGCCAGTCAGCTGCTTAAAAAAAAAGATTTTAAACCGATGACAGGTAAACTTTCATGCTGATGATCATCTTGAACCTTATTGGTAAGAGTAGTATCAGACACTGACTGTAGGTGTGTAATGAAGGAACGATGAAGGTAATCTGTGACAAAGCGTCTCCAAACTTTAGGACAAACCTCCTTCCATCAAACACTGCGCCTCCACTGTCACCCAAAACAGCCGAGAATTCTGGAAAACAGGCACAGACTGGTCTGGTAATCACAGAACCCAGACACCTGCACTTTCATTATACAAAGAGCTCACCTGAATGACTGGCCCTGGCCACCCGCATCTGTCCCACCTCTTCCGGCCAACCAAGAGAAGACAAGAAGTCCAGGAAATGACTGCTGACACTTGCCTGCTTCTCAACATTCTCTAAGATCTGCAGGAAGATGGAAAGTACAGGCAGACTGAAAAACATTGGAGACACACAAGACAAGAGGCGCCACAACAGATGTATGGAGTTTGGACAGTTAAGAGAAGTAAAGGAATACCTCTCTGGGTTTCCTCTGTCCGGCTCTCATGTAGAAGACAAATGCACAATCAGTGTTTCTGGATGGAAGCTGATCCAAATGTCTCAGGTTCTCTGAGAAACCTGGAAGTGATGAGTCCAAAGACAAGAGAGCTGGCTGGACGCTGTTGATACCTGGGTCCTACAAAGAGGCCAGAGAGACAGGTGAGGAATGAACAGGCAAGTCTGATGGGGGGAAAAAAAAGTCTCTGAAGTCAGTAGTACCTTCACACTCTCGGGAGTCAGCAATCCCAGATGGGATAAGAAGAGTCTTGTCAGCTGGAAGCAGTTAATTGGAGGTGGTGGTCTGCAAGGTACCGTAGTGACTGAATGGGTGCTCAGCTGAGGCAGAGATTCAATAAGCTGCTGAGTTTTCAAGGTTGCTCGTAGATTCTCCAACTGCTGCTGCACCTAAAGTAGAGATGTTTCAAAGACAAAAACCTGGAAACTAGGTTTTCTGCTTTTAAATTCAGTCAAGAGAGAATTAATCTTCTTTGAAAAGAAGCTGCTTACTCAGTCACTTCAGTAATAAAGTACTTTGATCTTATGTTTAATCAGGACAAGTCATTTAAATCCCAAATCAAACAAGTTTCTAGAATTTCAAAAGATTTGCTGGTGGTTCCTTGAGGTCTTACAAGTAGAATGGGTGGCAGATCTTTTTAGTTGTTAGGCTCTTCTCCTGTGAGGCCAACCTGGACTAAAACCAAGTTTTAGTTTATGACTTAAAGGAGGAGGCTTAAAACATAAATGTTTGATAGAGCTTACAGTAAGACTGGCTCAGGGTTATTCTGAGTTATCTCTGTATTTATGCTGCTATGGTCTTAGGGTGCAGGAGGAAATAAAGACCACTTTTCCTTACTCTGCTACATTATTCCACTACTGTCCAATTTTGTCTTTTATGTTACTTTAACTTTTAATTTTACTTTTTGTTTAGTGGGTTTTTTTCTCTTCACAGTAGCGACATTTGGGCTGGTATTGTTTAGCTGTGATACCATCCTGAAGGGAGTCATCATTTGGACCCCTGCTGCTGACTTTGTGTTCTCCACCAAAACACTAGCTACTTTTTTTTTCTCTTTCACTAGTTAATTAGGCTCAACCTGAATGCAGAAATCTGTAAGGGGTGGAAGTTAATCGGATTTGCCATGATGAGTGCTGGCATTTAGGTAGATGTTAGGAAAAAGAGCCTGGATGCTTCATATCATAGTTTCTTTAGCATCAGGAGCTTCCAGGGTCAGTTTTAACTTCCATGGATCCGGTCAAAAAGGTCTCCACCTTTGACTGCTTAGCACCGGTCTATCATGGTAAATAATTATATAATTGAAAATCATTGATCTCACAATGGAGAAATTCGCTTCTGCATCTCAACCCATTCCCTTGGGGACCATTGGGCTGCCACTGTGCAGAGCAATTATAGGTTAAGGGTCTTGCTCAGAGACCCCGGGTGCAGGCTGTGGGGATCAAACCGGCTACCTGCAACCTTCTCAGAGCACAAGCACACTGCTCTAACCACGTGTCTTGATTTTATGGTATTCATAAGAGCTTTTTTTGAACTACTCTTTGTCCGATCTGTCATTTAGAGCCTGTTTGCCTTGGGAGACCCTACCAGGGGGATTTAATTCCCAGACAACATAGGCTCTGGGATCATCCATGCACTGAAACTAGTAAAGCAGTCCAGGGCTCCTTTCCTGCCCATGGAAAGGGAGGTAAAGGAACCAGAGCTTGGGGCTACAATCTGCTTTTTTCAGACTGAGCCTGGTTCTGGTTTCAGTCTGTCAGTCACCTGGGTTTCCAGAGATTAAAAGTTTTCATACAATCTCTTTGGATAACTAATTAAACTACTCGGTAGAGTGCTTTGATATTATGTGTGCTATAACATGGAGCAATATAAATAAATTGATTTGAATTCAATTAACTGTAGATTAAACTTTCATTGATCTCTAACAAACATTAATGCCTAAAATGTATACTTATCCTCATAGAAACCTGAGTCTGATTGCTGTCTGACAGATCTTACCTCAGAGGTTTCAGAGTTGGTCAGTGCAGGGATGCTCTCATCTGCTCTCACTGAAGCAATTCTCTCCATGATTTCAGGAGCCAACTGATGGTTTATGGAAAATTGCTTTTCAACATCCTCTGCAGTTTCAGTTCGTTGTTCTGGGATCGGAGTTCTCTGTGTCTAATCAAGGAATGAAACAAAAACCCTATTTTACTGTTGAGGTTTTTCATCAACATCCCAAAACCAGACTCCAAAGCTGAACCAGACCAACTGCTTGGCAGACATATGGGATCTGAAGATACAGCACCATATGCCGGCTGAGTAGGTCACTGTAAACACTATTAAAAAATACTGCAGCAGTTCCCAGTTAATTCGGTGAAATGCCTGATATCATATGATCACCTGTGTGGATCGTTCATCTCTGGGCAGCAGGTGGAGCTGTAGAGACCAGCTGTGATGTCCTGATGGTCCTCTAAAGACAACCAGCAGGGACGGACTTGCATCTGTAATCAAAACAGAACTGGATTTCCTGAGTTGTCCATTTGTGCTGCAGTGGAGGAGCAGGAGGATGGACTTCTGTTATCATTCAGAACACCTGAGCTGAGGAAGTTCTCTGAAGTATCAAAAAAAAAGTTTGTATGCTGTGTCTGTGAAGGTCCTGAACAGAGCGATGTTGTCCGGGGTCAGAGAGGTTCCCCAACTCAGGTGTTTTGAAGGACAACAGAAAAGAGTTTGTACGCTGTGTCTGTGAAGGTCCTGAACAGAGAGATGTTGGTCGGGGTCAGAGAGGCGAGGTGGTTTGATGTGTTGGCACCAAGTTCATCTCCCAGGGACAGCTGGAGATCCCTGTACAAACCTCCCATAGAGAAACGCAATGTGGATCTCCAAGTGGAGGGTTGTGCTCGGGGCCGTGGCCACGAACAGATATGTGGCTCGTATTGATCACAGATCAGGGAGTCAGTGTGCCTTTTGTGAGGCTTGGAAACGCTACAGCATCTCTGGATCGGATATCCCAGACTGGCTCCTCTCTTCCCTTTGTTAAAACAGTGAGTGGCTGGTTTAGGACACAGTTTTAACAATGAAATGTTTATTTTTGGTCCTAAATATTTATCAGCACTACGGAGGAATATTTGTCTAGTTAATTGTTTGTTTGGTCTGGCAAATATGAGCATTTGGCTCACCAGGATAAATAAAATAAAATAAAGGAGGCAGGATCTGTAGATGTTGAACTGATGTTCAGAGGCCTGTTGGTTGCATGTCTTAGGACAGAGTTTGTCTATTATAGGATGGTGTCAGACTTGAATGAGTTCAATCTATTTGGGAAAGTGGAGATGTTTTATTTCATGTAAATAATGAAATGCCTATTCTCAGTTTTTGAGAGGTTGGACTTATGTCTTTTGTTTTTTTCTTTTGGGTTGTTGTATACAAATGTGTCAAGTAATGAAGTACAAATACTTTGTTACTGTATTTAAGTACACTTTTTATGTATCTTTACTTTTCTCCATTTCTTATTTTTGCTTCTACTTCTGACTTCTACTCTTTACATTTTCACACAAGTATCTGTACTTTCTATTCCTTACATTTTTAAAATAAACTTTACTCATTACTCTTGGCTTTGGTTTTATGTTTATGAATATTTATTTCACTTCATGTGCCCCATTCAATGCAGATCATTGGCTCCATCTACATCTAGTGAAAACTGGTGGAATTGGATGAGTCATACAATACAAACACTCATTGGTTAGCTAAAGGAAGCTAGCAGGTGTTCTTCAAACTGTAAACGGGAATTTTCAATACCATGCTATAATGTTGGATTCAGAAAAAGATGTTGAAAGGTCGGACACAGGCGAGAGCGTATCGGGAGACGGAGACCAACAAGACCTCCCTCATCCTTGGCCCTATCTCAAAGAATTTTTCAGAATAGTGGAAAATTTTTGTTTTAAATTCATGCAGTGGCATCTGGCTGTTTTTATTTTAAAGGTTACTATATACTTTTATACTTTAACTAGTTTTTGGATCACATACTTTTTCACTTTTACTTGAGTAAAGAGGTCGAGTTGATACTTACAATTTTTACCAGAGCTTTTTTTAAACTGCAGTATCTATACTTTTATTTAAGTAACAAATGTGTTTACTTTTTTCACCACTGGTTGTATGAGTATATGTATGTAATTTACTTGTGTTTAGTGTAAATGAAACATTGGACCAATAAAGAGAGTCCATAGTGTAATCAGAACAGAAACCACTAGTAAGAAACCCATCTCTAAAAGGTCTTTAGATGTTCTACATGTTTTGTTGGAGAGCCGTCTATAGTTCTATGTTTACCTTGATCTGGTCCTGGTTTTGGCTCCAATGTGGACAGGATTACGGAACCTTCCAGGACAAAATATTTGGACTTCTTCAGGGTGCTTTCACTCAGTGTCAGAGTGTCCTCTCTAAGAGACCCATCGAGACACGTGCATGCTCCTGAAACCTGCATGATGCTGAAACAGATCCAGTTTAGGTTTGAGCCAATAAGCAGAACCTGAACTATTCCTTAATGAAAACATGACGTTTAAAGGAATCTCCAGAGACTGAGGAGACCTGGATCAAGTCATGTTCCAGAATAGCTAGACACCAGAACGTTTGGTTCACCCACCAGCTTAAAGTTGCCTCAGCTGCCTCTTTTACCCTCAGAGAGGCCGGGTTCAGCTCTTTATCCTCCTTCCATGCCACTTTCTGGTCCTGTCTGGACTTGTTGCCTGAGATTCCCAACTCAACTATTTCCAGAACCTCCAACAGACACTCCTGATGACAGCATATTGGAAAAAACAGTTACCTAAAGAACAGAACAATGCTCGGGGACCTCCAGAACAGTCCTATACCGGTTACCGCTACACTGATTCAGAACTTCGGGGGACCTTAGTTCAGTAAATTACTGGTGGAGCAAGGCTTGATGTTGTCTTGGAAAATTTTCTTAAGTGGTGTAGAACCTGCTGTACCTTCAGGTCAGTTACATGCAGATGCATAAGAAGCAGAACCTCTGGTGCCTGAATGTTCTTTACCTGCTGATGCAACAGAAAAGGGTGCTGGTTTAGCCAGATGTTCAGACACCAGAAAGCAGCGACGATGATGGAGTGAAGCTCTCTGGAGTGAAGCGGAGGAGGACGACTACACTGAAACACAATGTAGGTGCAGACGGAACTGATGGCACGGCGCCTCTCTGAGTCCTCCACCTGGACCTCCACCTGCAGGACCGCAAAACAGAGCTCAATACTGATCCGGGTCAAAACCAATTTATGGGAATTTGCCCAAATAAAACGGGACAGAAGTAGGTTTGTGTTTGTGTGTGTTGGTCCACCTTGGCCAGACCTCCCATTATTTCCAGTACAGACAGACAAACTGCTGAATCATTTCTCCACTGAGACGTCAGACGCTGAGTCAGTAGGCGTACAACATGGACCCAAAGGACTGCTGCTTCTGATTTGACAGCTAGTACACATAGTAGTACACACATAGTATTACCAATAGCATAACATGTGCTAAAACTGTAATGGAAATAATTAAATATCTTTACTTATTGGCCTGGTCCTATTGGTTCCACTGATAAGGCGATACTGGGCATCAGCTTCCTGAAAAGAAAACAGATGAAGGTTATCATGATGACCAGGTCAACACTTTGAATTTCCTGAAAAAAAAGAGAGTTTTATTTGATGATTACTTGGTAAAACACAATTCTGGATCCCAAGGCCAACTTCAGCCCAAAGTCTTTGATCATGTAAACAAAATCAAACCAGATCAAGTCAAAGAACCAGGGTTTCTCCCTCCCTCTACGGTTTCTCAGACATTATGTCAAACAAATCTGATTCTTTGTGTTTGGATTAAGATGTAAGGAAAACATGAACTAAAATGTGAAGCTGATAGAAAATAAAATACATGTGAATGTGTTGATTTTAACAGTCTCATTAACTGTTACCAGAGCAGATTCAGATGAGGTGGGAGGAGCCTCTGCTGCAGCCAAGTCATGGACAGCATTCAACGCGGCGGCTGAAGATGAAAAGTAATTAAACCACAAATAAGCAAAGCTGTGAGGTAAAGCAGGAAGCAGAAACTAACCAAGAAGGAGCTGGATGTTCCACGTGTCTGTCTCTGTCTGCAAAGCCCCAATCAGTAGGCTTAGGAGGCGGGGCTTATAAGATAGGAAGTTACTTGCTTTCGCTTCAGAGGTAACCATCATGAGTGAAGAGTCCTGCAGAAACATAGGGGATGTTGATGTGATGCAAGTTGCCATGGTTACTAACCGCAGGAAGAGTAGTTACCTGTAATTGGACAGATCCAAGCTGCAAAGGGAGGGGAATCAGAGAGAGCAGGATGAGAATAGAGGAGCGTCTCAAATCCACGGGACTGATAAGACCCTTGAAACGAACCAGATCTCTGTAGTACAGCAAGCAGTTACAGAAAGTTAGCTAAAGGATAGATGGGTGGGGCGGAGCTTCTGCTCCAACTTTCTTATTCCTCTTTTCTCCTTGACAATTTCAACTCTGCTCCATCTCTATCTGCTCCGCCTAGAAAGGTTTGCCTTGCTGGGCCAACTAACAACTGAAGCAGTTGCTTTAAGCCCCGCCTCCAGGTGAGAGGAAAAACCACAGACCTCTTTACCAGGGTGAAATTAGTTTTCTAGGTTGAATATTTGATATTCCTGTTCCATAGAACAAGCAGGCTTTGTCCTTGAATTAGATAAGCCAGTCTGCTTATGGGTAGTGGCTCTCCCCTTCATCAGGCACACAGTGGTACGGTAAACAATGCTGACTGGGTTACCATCTAGTCTGCATTTGCCTGAAAGATGAGTGAATGACAGCTTTCTAGACCTCCATTAGACACTTTGAGTATTTGGTAATGCTGTTTGGCCTGATGCAACACGCCATCAGTTTTCCAGGCTCTAATAAATGACATTTTCCACGGCTTTCTAAACAACTTTATGTATGTATATCTGGAAGATATATCAATCTTTTATAAGGACCTCACTGAACACTTCCATCATATTGGTCAGGTTCCCAAACATCTCCTTATAAATCGTTTATACGTCAAAGCGGAGTTCCATAAATCCTCTGTCACCTTCCTGGGCCACCTTTCCATGGCGGGCAGCTCCATGAGGTTCCTACCTAGGTCAAAGCGGTGGCAGAGAGGGAGACTCCACGTACAGATAAACAGCCTCAACGCTTCCGAAGATTTCGACTGAGGTTTTTCATCAGTTGAATCACAATTAGATGTGCTAAAAGGGAATAATGGCAGGGGAAAAAAGGTCCTGCCCATATCCGGTTCTATAACTGAGATGTTGGTACCTGTCAAGCAGCACCGCCTCCAGGGTGGACAGGAAGGACGGAAGCAGCAGGTTGACCCCATTCAGGTTGCAGCAAAACAGACTGGTGGAGTTTAGCAGGACAGAGACCAGAACAGAAGGACACGCCTCCTGAAGGCTCTGCGTCAGAACCAGGTAGAACCTGACAGAGGAGACCAAGAGCAGCAGTAATACAGGGATCCAGTTACATGAACTGACAGACAAGACAGTTACCTTGATAAAAAGGTGAGATCAATGTTTTCTGCTGTCTTCTTGCAGGAGAAAATTCTGCAGAGCGTCCCGGAGGCCTCTGCCCTCCCTGCTGCCCATTGCTCTGACATCACGGTGACATCGGTCTGTTTACCTGCTGACCAAAGCTGTCACAGGTGTACTGCTGCTGCCATGATACATCACAGTAGGAACATGTTCTAAAGGACAGATTGTACTAACCGGACAGCTGGGTCATCAAAGCAGCATCAAACAGCCAGGAGCCAAACAGGTGCAGGAGGGAGTCCACGTTACACCTGAGGGGGTGGGCTGAGGGTCTAGGGGGGCAGCACAGAGGTGGACAGGGAGGGGGGAGAAGAGAGGAAGCCTTCCTCTGGTGGGGGAGTGTACATGTCTGAGAAGATAGAAAATTAAGGTTAACTAGAAAAAGCTGTTTCAGAGAAACAGCAAAGTGGGAATGCTTTTTTATGCGTTATGAAAAAAGAAAAAATAGCTAAAAAAAATGAAGCAAAAAGAAGCAGAAAATAGCTAAAGAACATATGAAAATGTGATAGGAAGTAATCAGAAACTTCAAACAGCAGAAAACAGTAGAATCATCTGACGATTTTCAAGGGTAGTATGATTTGGCAGAATAATGGCAGAAATGCACTCATCTTAAAAGCAAAACCTTTAAAGATGATTAACCAGAAGAAAAAGTCCAAAAGAATCTGTTCACCTGGAAGTGAACAGATACTCAGAATTCTGAGAAAAAAGTCAGAATTCTGACTTTTTTCCCCATATTAAACTGAGATCAAATTTAAAAATCAGTTAACTTTTTTTTTTTTTTCAGTGGCCCTAATCCTCTTCCGTATTTCATGGACAATAGAGGTAGCCTATTACTTCATCAGGAGTTTTGTAAAAAGTATCAAATTCAGTGTAATGTGAGTAAATACAATCAGATCTTAAAAACAATTCCCTTTACCTCTTCAGGCTATGGTTAGACAAGATATAACATTTTCTGATATTTCTCCAAAGCTCAAACAATATTTTATAGACAATGTAATTTTTTTCAGCCTTTGATGTAACAATACATTTTTGAGGTGTTATTTGACATATTGTTTATCTTCCAACCATATATAGAGAGAATATATTCTCAAAGATTTCTGTGTAGAAGCAAAAAAGATGATCAGAACTAAATTCCTATCATACCCGGTACCTCCAAAAATGAAGGAAATTCAATTAAAAATATTTTATCCTACTAACGAATTTCTAAGCAAAAAATGTTATTTTGACATTGAAAACTTGTTTCTGTGAGGTTGAAAGTGAAAGTCTGGAACACCTTTTCTTTGATTGTACTGTAGTCCAAAGCTTTTGGCTTGATTTTCTGATGTGGATCCAATCTAAAGGAATTCAGTTACCTGATTTTACCCTAAGAGTAGCTTTATTTGGTATGCTTGCAAAAATTGAACATCATTTTGGTGTTAATATTTTTCATTTTATTAGTTAAATTTTATTTACACAAATGCCGTTACTTAAAATGTAAACCACTTATATCCCATTGGAAAAATGTGACAAAATCTTGTGTTAAATCTATAGAATTTGTAAGAAAAAAAAGTGCTGGTAATTTTCTATCTTTTGTGAGTAAATTTAATCTGCTGGTTTAACGCCCTGTTCTTGAATCTATGTATAATATAATGCTGCCCCTTTTATTATTATTATTATTATTATTTTATTTTTACTATTATTATTGTTCCCTCTCTGTTTATATTTGGTCTTCCTCTGTATTAAGATATGCTTTATGCACTTTCTTTGAATGCAATGAATGCAGTTCTGTACTGGTACCTGGTGTAATGTACATTGGTTAAATAAAATGCTTATGCATTCCCACTTGATAAGTTTCAGCATGAAGTTAATCCATTTAAAACAACCAACTGGACCTACTAAGGCCATTTACCAGAACAGGTGCATCTGTGTGACACAAACACTGGATCAATAGAGATCTTTACCTGAACCACTAACATCATCTACCTGGACAGGTAAACAGTATAAATAAGCTTAGAAAAGTCTGCGGTACCAGGGAAGATTTGGAGACATGTTCTGCCCTCGATGGTCGTTTGCGCGGTGGTGAGAAACCTTTAGAGGGCGGGGCTTCCGGTGCACTAACAAAGTTGATTGGAATGGGTGGGGCGCTTCCAGAACGAGGCCGAGAGAAGCCTGAAGAGGACAAAGATTATGGATCATGAAGTTCTGAACACAGCAGACTGACTCCTATGATCCAAACCCAAAAGCTGGCAAAGTTTACCATACGGAGGGAGGCGGTCTCTGAATGGACTTCTGCTTACAGAGAGACCTGGAAGGAACAAAAATTTGTACTAAAAGGTTAAACCAAAGCAGATCTGCAGAACCCATAGAGACCAGATCAAGTTCTGACTGATGAGGTCATGTTTACCAATTGAAGGTAGTCTGTCTCTGAAATTACTTCTTGGAGTGAGTCCTGCAGAAGAAAACAGAAGCAATCACATCAGTACATCTAAAACAGTGTTGCTCTTTTAAGATAAATGTTTTTTATCAGACTAAAGACCAACAGAATAATATTCTCTCTACATTGCCCCAGAATTTTCTTAAAAATGTAAAAAACCTGAGATCATCTTCCCTAGTCATGCCCCTCATGCTCCAGGATTAAAGAACTACCACAATTTTCTACCATTAACTCCGATCTGGCCGCAGACTGCTGTGCTCTGTGAGGACAGACACAGATGTTCTCTTGCAGCAGCAATGAGCCTCTGGCCCTTCACTCCCTTTTAGCTACTTGAGAAAAAAGTACTGATACTCATAGTCTAATCCTAACTACAAGAAAAGGTTACTCGGTCAAACATCTACTCAAGTTAAAGTTTTGAAGCACTCACTTTTGATAATACTTAACCCTCTATGGCATGTTGTTGCTTGCAAAGAACATGCATTGAAAAGTACCGAAATTTTCAGAAAAATACAAAATAAATGGTCTAATATCAGTATATTTCAGACCACAAGAAATTGTGGAGAACTTGTGAAGAACTTCAGTAGAACTTGAAATGACTATTACCTGGATAACTGAGAATCTTCACAGCAACTTCAGCATAGACATTATTTCTTATTTAAAAATAAACCAAAAAGAAAACAGGAGTGTCTTGATTCTACTCACACTATCACTATGGAATAGAGGTTTATGGTTGAATCTATTACCACAAAGAAACTGTAACTGCTTTGGGAATTCATCCTACTGAACAACTTGGCCACATGGGAACAACTAACGCCTTAAAAAATGTATAAATTACAAATAATACCTGCTCTGAGTTTCTCACATTCGTGGAATGTCATGCAAATCTTTAAACAATGATGTCAACATTCAGTCCTAAGGGCTGCTATCTGCCATGTTGAATTGCATTTCAAAAAGAAAAACAGCAGCAGAGGATTACAAAGATAAACTTAGCTAAAAGGAACAAATAACCAGCAACTTCCTAGAAATTTAGTGGGGTGCAAAGTACAATATTTGACTTTGAAATGTAGTGGAGTTAAAGTTATAATTACCCCCTCAAAAAATGACTCAAGTAAAGTAATGATACTCAAAACGAGTACCTAAGAACAGTAATCATGTAAATGTACTACGTTACATCACTACCTAACGACAACTATTGCTTTCAGCAAAAATGTTGGATCAGCACCATTATGCAGATTCAGATTTGGATCACTAATAAAGTTCTGATGAGAGATCAGCTTGTCAGGAAGGTTTTAGACAGTGGTGGGTGTAGTGCATCTATTTGCAGAGATATTGAGAGAAATGAGAAACCATGCAACATAATCCCTCACAGAAATACTTAGTGGCCTCCTAAGTGCATCCCTGTTTTTTCCAAAAACCTTTCCTGAGTATAAAATGATTATTTATAATTTTACTTGCATAGTTTTATTATTAAATCAAAAATAGTATATGAGGAAATAAAATATTATCTGAACACATGCCAGTGATTACAGTTTTACAACTGGAGTTCATTTAACAATCAATAAAAAACAAAAAAGGGTATGTGCTTTATTTTTACAGCTTCACAACTCTGTCCATGTTGTCACTGCTGTTAGGCAGCCGCCTTTATGCTGAGGTAAGTGCAGAAACAGTTTATAAAGGCAAGACAGTCCAATCATTCATGGTTCTGAAAGACCAGGCATACGCAGTCCTGTTTATTCGAAGGATGCAGCTCTTGAATTTGTACGCTTTTATTTCTACAGAATCGTTAAGTTAATATGAGTCTACCTCTGTTTGACAGCAGATGATCCACTTCCTCTGAGCTCCTAATGGTCACACCTGCAGAAACAAGTGAAAATCATTCCCAGATCACCCTACCTCCAACTCTTAGATCATCCTCTTCATCTTGGAGGATGGGTCTATGTGAATCTGCTCTTTAGAACAATGTAAGATGTGGTTTGAAAATCATCTAAGGCAATAAAAATCTTACACTGATGTGTGTACAGAATAAGAACAAACAGACTAACTGACTAGACCCGTGAAGATGTTTGGCATTAAAGTTCGTAAATGAAGTCAAATTCCTCAAAGGAATAACTGAACATCTGCCTCTCTTGTTTGAAGGAGAAAGAAGGCACTTCAACCTTTGGTGGTAGCTTACCGAGGAAGGCGTTGACTAGTTCAGCGACTAGTCTCATGGCTCTAAAGAAGATTCCTGGTAGTTGATGGTCTCCCTTCTCAGACGCCTCATCCTGGGAGGAGGACGTAGAGGAAGTGGCTGAAGGGGAAATGAGGTCCACAGGATTACTGCAAGAAACATGAGATTTATCAGTGTTACAGAAGGAGTTAGAAACATGAAACTGTTACCAGATTATGTGCAAGAACTGGAACCAGTTACCTGAACATGTGCAGGAACTGAAACCAGGTATGAGAGAGATGCTTATCCTCCATGTCTGTAGGAACCAGAGCTGCATCTTCCTCTGGAACATGGAAGAGAGGAAAGGAGGGTCCATATATCTGAGGAAGGAGCCTGAGGACAGAATGGTACAGAACCAGTTAATGATTCAGATACAGAACCAACAATAAACCAGCAACGTCTCCTTAATAACATAACCAGTTAGACCCTGAGGATGGAAATGAACCTGGAGGTCAGAGCTGCAACAGCTCTACTCCACTGCTCCACCACTGCAGGCTGGTGTCTGCAGCTGCTAACCATCTGTCTGCATGCTGTCCACAAAGAGCGGGATGGGAAACACCGAGAACATGCCAGCAGCCACACCTCCAGGAGAACCGCCATGGACTGATCCGACACGCTTCCTGTACGCAGGAGAGACGGACAGCATGACGGACAGACGTAATAACCAACAATCTGATACAGCTAGCTGGTACTTCGTCTCACCTGCAGAAGTAGGCGGAGCCAGCATGGCGTGGTTGATGCGCAGCAGAAAGTGTAAAAGAGTCTCCCAGGTCTCTTTGCTCATCAGTGAACTCACTCTAGCCAGAGACTGAACAGAACAAAGCACCTGCTTACACAACGACAGGTAGACCGGACCAACCTGGTCTGACCTAAGACAAGAAAAAAAGGGGTTTTGTTTGGATTTAGGTCTTAGCCTTCAGGTCTGGATTCAGGATGACCTTCAGGACACAGAACTGGAACAAAGGACTGAGCTCATGAATTAATTCTGGATTTGGCTTTGGGTCTACAGTGCAGTCTAGATTCAGGTCTGGTTTAAGATGGGATGTGGGTACCTGGGCAGGAAGAGCACATGGAGATGTCGAAGGATCTTCTGGACGTACAGGTTGGGGTCTCTGCTAATCGGTGGAGGGGTGGAGCTTCGCTGGGATACTAGCGCCATCATCCAATCAGTGTAAACATCAACACAGAGTCTGACAATGTCTCTGTCCAGTGGCAGAGTGAGACCATAACACAGGACCTCCATGGTCCATTTCACCTGAAGATAAACAAGAAGAGACATCTCCAAACCACCTGACAGATAAAGATCAGTCCTGATTGATCACCGACCAGCGATAGTCTGATGATTCGGGTTCTCAGGTGAGACCAGCCAGGTTTGAGCTCAGATGCAGACCCGCTAAGCCCCTCCCACCGTTCAGGTACACATAAGAGTTTACCTGTCGGTCAGTACGCAGAAGGCTGCGGGTGCCGGGGTTTCCAAGGCCTGCAGCCAGGGGCTTCACCACAGCAACAGCAACATCTCTGCCCACAGAAGACGGGAAGCAGGTGAGCACGCTCACATGACCCTTCAGAGATTTGTCCATTGCCAGCCAATCACAGCTCACCTGGAACAGACCTGTGAATAAGAGGAAGGTCAGATCATTAAATTAAATTTACTTGACTCCTAATGCATTCTCAGAGACAATACAATCAAATCATCCACACAGATTTATGCCGATTGAATTTAGTCTTTGACTTAGCAAGACTCGCTCTTCCTCGATAAACATGACAGTAAACATTTGCTTGCATTTTGTCGTTGACTCTACAATAATCTCTCCCAATGAGAACACAAACAGTCACAGTTTAGAGAGAAAAACATTCTTTTAACAGGAAGAAACCCTTCAGCAGAGCCAGGCAGTGAGCACAGTAAAAGCTGATCCAGTAGCTATATCTAAGATAGAAACAGGACTAAACACTAAAAATAAAAAAGTTCCCACTCTAAGTTTATCTGTTGACAGCAGCAGCCCAGCTAACCCTCCAGGATTCTGTCACAATGAAAGATTTACTGAGAGACACAATGAATCCTTTACTAAGAGTAAATGAATGATTTTAAGTCAAACATCACATCCTGTGACTTTTGTGTGAAACTGAAGACATATTTCCAAGGCCACGCAAACTTATTTGCATAAAACACTGTAGTAACAATACAAATCAAAGAAAAAGCAGTGGAAAATCCAGCGCAGTGGAACAGTCACACAGGAGAAAGCTCGGCTACAAACATAAACTTAAGATGTTTGAGTTTGAGTCGATTAGTCGAAGGCCACTCTGAACAAAACAGACTTTCTACCTTGATTTGACCAAATAAAGTCTAAAGTTTCAGCACTTTTAGTCCTTTAGAAGTTTGTTCAACATTAGTGGAGCAGAAGAAACAATGTGGACCTGAAGTTTCTGAGCTTTTTGTACTTTGTGGGTGGGGGTTCTGTAGGCAGTATATTTGGTTGGTTCCTATTCTGGTCAAAGTTCTTGCTTCCTGGATTAACAGAGTCTAACAAGAGAATCCATCAGTCTGTGAGGCATCAAAAAGCCTCATAGTTCTGTATTAATAACACCTGAAACAGGTGAACTCACCACTGCAACCCACAGACTTGCTTGATAGGGGAAAACTGCAGGTGAGCCGTGTCTGCACCATGGATGACAGATGATTATGCAGACTGCACATCCTCATTAACCCCTCAGTTACTGAGAGATGCCAACAAACTGTATTAACTGTGGTATTCAGAGTACTGAAGAACCCAGATCTGGCCCTAGCTATTTCTGCGCCCTACGTAAAATTATGGAGTGGCAAAATTCCCCAAACCCCCAACTAAGTATTATATGTAAACCTCAGCATATAATTCAACATGCAGCATTGTTGTACAACACATGGGAAAATACAGATCCATGGAAGATGCAGTAAAATATAAAAAAAATAAAATAAAAGGCTAATATGAGTCTAACTTCTCTTTATTTCACACTTGGGTGTCAAACAAAAGTCCTGGTTGTTAAAGTGCCACTAGGCAGCTGAGGTAGAGGGTATAGGACTGGCTGACAGAACATCACTGGAGTGACCCGGGTTTTGAAGATGAGATCTTGAATATTTAAAAAGCATGTCTGAGAGAGATGATAAATATAAGTATTAGTAGTAGTATTATACAGAGGATCAAGGATATGGAACAGTCTTCCCACATCACTGACAGATCTTTCTAAAGAACAATTTAAACGGAGAGTAAAATTGCTGCTACTAAGTTGTCTGAACTTTCCATATGGATTTGTGGTCTAAATGATATTTTAAATTGTTTTATACAAAGAAATGCTGTTGTTTTTTTGTTTTTGTTTGTTTGTTGTTGTTTTTTTACACATTATCATATCATAGATGTCTGAAATGGTGAAATATTTTTGTTTTTATGGAGACTGCCACTCATTAAGCCCCTTGAGGGTTTTTCGGCAGTTGTCCATCACATTTTCTTTTTTAGTAAAATATTACTCTGTTTTTATGTTTTTTTGTGGAAAAAAAAAAAAAAATAAATAAATGAAAATAAAGAATAAGTATTACTAATAATAAGCCATGCCGGGCCAATACAGGGCAGACTGTAACCCAAAAAGCAGGAGCAAACTGAGGTAAACTAACTTAATATACATATCAATACTACAATGTAAGCATTTCAATTGACAATTTCAATATTAGATTGATGCCTTATTTTAATACTAGATGTAGATTTAGATGTTTAATATGATAATGCTCTGATATAGCATAGGCTGAAGCGTCTTTTTGGGGTTTAAAAGCTCAGAAGGATGTGAAGTGCTGATATTTTGCAGACATTTCAAGTTTGAGCTGTTTTATGTTTTATTTTTTAACCTCATCCAATATTATACTCATATTACTAATTATCAAAGAACTCATTATGCAAATTTAACTGGCCTGGAAAGGAAATTCAAACTCCCCAAGGTTGTAGTCAGTGATGATAAATATTGCTGAGATTTATATAATTAGAGATGTTTTCTCTGATATCCTCCAAAGTTAACTAGATGTAGCAAATAATCAGCTCGCTGTATGTAGTATTATCGTCTCTTCACTTTCTACTCCAGTTTATTGAACTAGAGACAAAATATGTATTTACTTTCACACATCTAATTATGTTTTTTTCATTCAGTATGGAGAGAAATTTGTTCCAATATTATAAAAAAAAATTATACAAATACAGAAATTTTGATAAAATGCAGTTCAAAATTTCAATCAATATTTTTAGTTTGCTATATTTTCCGATTTTATATAATTTAATTAAATTTAATTATTTTCAATCATTTTTACAGATTTCCCCCCTCTGAACTTCTGTTTTTTGTTTGTAAACCAATAACCAAATCTGCTGTGTAGACATTAGCAACAGGATTGTTTATGCCCCCCCACTCTCTCTCTCTCTCTCTCTCTCTCTCTCTCTCTCTCACACACACTCAGCCCAGAAGGGTAGAGGGTTAAATTTGAGTAATAGGATTCGAAAAGGACGCAATTCGTAAAACTCAGTCTCCCCTCCAAAAAATAAATAATTGGAAAAAAATTCAGTTTTGAAAAAATTACATTTGTAAAACTAAATTAGAAAAAAAAAAAAATAGCAAACTCTAAAAGTATATTTTAAAAATTTTTATGAAAAAGTATAAATTACCCTCAAAACCTAGTTTTGATTGATATGTTTTAAAAATCTGTTGTAAGAAAGATGTTCTTTGCATTCAATATAACTGGGGCAAATTTTCCCCCTTTTCTTTTCTAAGCAGCAGCGTTTCTAACATGTCAATTCAACTTTTCTCACTGTAAAAACACATTCTAGTACCAACAGGGCAGTAGGTGTCTGGTAAACCGAGCAAGCTGGGCAGACAAAGAGAAAGAGTGCGACTTAAAATGATACCTTTATGACTAAATGCTTCATATGTGCTGTAATGATGTTTGATAATATCATGAAATAATAGCATATTTACTGGCATACGTTGAAGGCAGGTGGGACTATAAAAAAAAAGACCTAAACATCTCAGTGTGCCTGCATGGACCCACTTCACACCTTTGCTTATCCTGCCTCTAGCCAGAGATCCCAATACTATGGTAGCATTCAGAGTATTGTAGATGCAGGAAGTCAGCTCTAAACAGACCCATCTGCATGAGGTGGAACCAAAAGAACCTTATGTATATTTCTCTGGTTCAAGATCAGCGCTTTAGACCCAATACTGCATCCCAAACAAGAACATTGATCTAAAGGTGATCTGAAGGAAGTTTAAGAGGCTGCAGAACAAATCTTACCTGCACAGGTGAGTCGCTGTGCTGTCCTTAAAAATCAGACTGGGTCAGTCTGTAGAATCTACCTGTGAAGGTTAAAGCTCCTTCCTGTGTACTGTGTTGTTCCCTAAGCACTGACTGACAGGCTGCAGGTGAACAGCAACATGTTTACAGTCAACAAAGGTCTTTATCTGCTGGTTGGTCCCTCTGAACAGATACCCCCGGCTGAGAGAAACAGACCCCCATACACCTGCAGTTTGCAATTACTGCAAACCTTCCTGTTTATCCAGGTCAGATCCTGGCAGCAGGTTGTTCCAACTAGCTGCTCCGCCTTCTCCTGAGGTAGAACCCAAACTTCAGTACCAGTTCGGAAAAGCAGCAGGTGTTTGCAGGCAAATTTAACCCAGGCTCACAGACAGCTGTTCAGGTGAATGAGAGGGATGCTTCAGACAGAAGCGCCTGAACCATCTGCTGTAATGTTTGGTAGCTAGAAGGAGGTTAACCACCAGCTGCTGTTTATTAAGTTTCCAGCAGGAAAAATCCTGGATTCAGGGTAATTTAACCACATCTCCAGTGGTATAACCCAGCAGTCTGCCTTCTCTGGGTTTATGAATAACCCTGTAAGCTGTGGGGAAAGGTACTGAGATTTCCTGTGGTTCTAACAGCAGAACAACAGGAGTGTCAGCACACTGACAGATGACTTGGCCTCTGCAGCCTGCTGTATGGAAATAAAAACACAACCAAGGTTCTAGATAAAAAAAAACAAAAAGGTTTATTTAGTTTTCTTTTGAACCTGCATTCAACACTCATTAAATCAACAGGCAGTGCTCGTTTCCATGGTGATATGGGTGGAGCTAACACAGGAGCTGCTTGATTAGTTAATTTTCTATAGACACTTTACAGAGAGCCATTCTGATTGGCTGGCAGTCATGTAAAAAGAAAAAACATTTAAAAAAAAAAACAAAGACAACATCCTGAGAGTTTGTCAGCTGAGAAAGTGCAAACGGTGCTCCGGTCAGTACGGCTGCTTCTTGATGAACCTCGTGAACATGGCGAAGGCAGCAACAGGTTTATCCGATGGAACCATGTGACCAGAACCCTGCAGAACCAAACAAACCAATCACTAATGCAAAAAAAGTTAAAAAGAAATATCTCAGCATCCACGATGATGATTTACCTTTACAGTGAGGAAGGCCAGGTTGCTAAATTCTTTGACGAAGCCTCCAATCTGACGACCATCTTGACCTTCATAGATCCATGGACGCCTCTGGACCTCCACCTGAAACACACAGGGTAACCAACCTTAAAGACTAATCTACTATAAACACCCAGAGGTTTCACACCAGGTTATCAAATAACCATGACAACGGCGCCATCAGGCACTAAAGAAAGACATAGAATCTTTAAAACAATTCAGAAAAAAATCCATTTATCACGCAGAGCCTGCTAAAAATCTGCTCCTAACAAACGAGTTTGACCAACCAACATACCTCTATATTTTAGTGAGATATGTTATATATTTAAAGTGAAAAAGGTTTTCTACTCTCCAAACCAAGTTCTTTCACATGTGGGCCCCAATAGCAGCAAGAATGCACACTTATTACACTTGGAGACAAGGGATTGTCCACAGCTGAGGGATCTATATAGCCGACTAGTGAGGAACTAAACTGCTGATCTTAAAGATAATTATTATTATTACCTGTGAGAAGTAAAGAGTCTCTTAGATAAGAAATATGCATCTTGTTGTACATTTTTTGTTTCTATCATGTCAATAGGTGTTACGTTATGAGGCCAGATGTGTTTTATCTTCACTGTACAGATTCAAATAAAAGTGGTTTCAAAGTTACATATAACTGTTATTTGACTAAATGTATTCACCTGTAACTCAGGCTTGTTACATATTTTTACTGAAGAATTACAGCCTGCTGCTGGCGTAGTTTTTTTGTCTTTTAAGCTTTTTTTTGGCTCAATTTGTTAGTCAATAGCCTCTCTGTGGATATTTACAAAAAAAACATCATGTGACCAGGATTAGGTTACCGCACATGCAAAGAACTGGTCAACAAGCCAAAGCAATGAGTGTAAAAAAACGGCTTTCATAAAAAAAAAAAAAAAAAAAAAAAAAAAAAAAAAAAAGACCAGCCTTTGAGCTACTGGAGAACGCTTAAGCTCAGGAAGCATTCTGATGTCGCAGCGAAGTTGATAGACACACAAATTCACATCCTTGCTAGCTGTGCTACAGGTATTAGCAGCACATTTAAGCCCCGTCCTTCAAGCTGTCGGCATTGGTACAGTCGTTATTTATTTAGCAGCTGCACTAATGGCCACCACCTGCCTTCTGGTAGTTCAGCAGCACTGCCAGTAGATGGCGCCATGTCTGGTTAATTCAACTCATCACACCCAGTGCTGAGGTTTTATTTAGGCTCAAAAAGGATCATCAAAACACCATCAGAACAGACGGCTGTAGTATATAGCCTTATTTCATCATAATAAATTAGAATTAGGTTATTTTGGTATAGGCATATCATTTTAGTATATAAAAAAATAAAGGTGGATTAGTGCAAGCTGATCTGTCAAGATTTGCTTCTCAGCTTTTTTTTGATTTATACTTCCAGTCCCAGAGTTAAATGATGACCGTTACCTGCTGCTGCAGAGACTCCACAAACCACTCATCACCCATGAAGTTACAGGCCATGTCCACATCTCCGTTGTATACCAGGATCCGGTACTTCTGCAAGAAGCACAACACATATCGGACATGACAACTGAGCACATTGCAGACAAAACTTCCTACAGAAATTTGACTTCCTGTTAACACAGGAGGTTCGAGGTGATCCAGTGGGTAGAAACTGCAACAGCTAAATGATTCTCAATAATGTTTTGATAAAAAACAGGAAGTTACAGGTGCTGCGGTGCGTTCACTGACCAGAGCTGAAAGAAGTTTCAGGTACTGCTTCTTAACATCCATGTAGAGCCGCCCATAATTCAAGTTTACTTCGGAACTGCAACACCAGACAAAACGGGTCAGAAAAATGACGGGGGGGACATGTCCCTAAGAGACAGGCGAGATCATTACCTGCAGACAGCCCAATCCAGTGCATCTGGGCTGATGTGCAGAGCTTTCCGCACATATTGGTTGTTCAGGTAGAGGCTGGAAGGGGTGGAGTTGGTGCATGGTGGGTCCAGACGGACGGAGAGGTGCAGAGATGCCAGACCAAGTAACTTCTGCAATCAGAGAGGAAGAGGAGCGGTGAGCAGGTGAGTTGGCCTCCAACAGAGAGCAGGTGAGTTTATGCAAACCTGGTTCCATTGCCGAGTCCACTGATGGTTGATGAAGTTGTTCCCCAGATCTCGGATCACCAGCTGTCCGCTTTCCACACTGAAAACCCAGAAGCCATCTAAGGTTCACCGGGCTGAACATCCAGAATACACCTGGGTGAATTAAAGCAGCTTACCTGATTCTATGAGGGACTCCACCAGCACAGGGAGCGTACAGGTTGTAAATGTTGAGTCCTGAACTGTAGACGATTTCTGTGACATCTGCCAGCTAAGAGACAGAGAGATGACACCTTTGTCAAACATCCGGGTCAGCTTGGTTTAATTCACTTTATTTATATAGCGGCAATTCACAACACATATCATCTCAAGGCACCTCACAGTTCACCAGGTCATACAGTCAAATTGATTCAAAGTTCTAAGGAAAAACCAGTTGATTGCATCGACTCAAAGGCAATCCCTCACACCAAGCTTGCTTGTAGCGACAGTGGAGAGGAAAAACTCCCTTTAAGCAGGAAGAAACCTCCAGCAGAACCAGGCTCAGTGTGAGCGGCCATCTGCTGAGGCCGACTGGGGTTCAAGGAGAAAGAAGGCAGCCCCTTCCAGGAAACACACAGCCAGACAGACGAGCTCTGAGCCAGCTCCCATGTCAGAGGATGAAGAGAGCACATCCAGCCACAGTCAGAAACAGGACTACACTGAAAAACAGGCCAAGCTCCAATATCTATAAACAAAAGTGTTGATGGCAGCAGCACAGCTGATATTTCTCTCCAGGGTGGTGTCACAGCCAAACAGGAACAGACGAGGCAAAGCTACTATGAGAAAAAGCAGAAGTTCAGACTCACGCTTTCGGTGCAGTTGGGGTTCTTGCTGTTATAGAAGTCACATTTCCCGCTGCTGCAGCAGAACATCTGAAGGTCCGCCCACAGCTTGCTGCCCAGCAGGCCGTGATAGTAGGCAAAGTACACCAGGGAGTTATCGTTAAGCTCGTAGCTTGCCAACCCGTTTCCAACGGCAATACCCTGCAGCACAAGAGCACAATGCATCACACACAGGTGGGGGGGATTTCACCAGCAGCAGAACTGGTCAGGAGGTGAGGAGAACCTGCAGGTTCAGGCTGGAGTCCTCCATCACCCTCTCAGCGAGCGTGGGGATGTAGATCCCTCCGTAACTTTCTCCAGTCAGGAAGAGTTCCCTGTTGTTGAACTCTGGAAACAGCCGGAAGAACTCCTTCAGAGCCAGGTAGTTGTTCATGGACACCTGCAGACGCAGAACATCTGACACACCTGACAACCAACCACAACCAGCCTTGGAGATGAGTCACTGACCTCACTGTCGTTGGTTGCGTATTTCTTATCGTCAGAATACGAGAAACCGACACCAACTGGAGACTCCAGGTACAACATGTTGGCAATCTGCAGGTGAGCAATGAAAAAAAAAAATCAGTTTTCAGGACTCTGTTAAAATAACTACATCCCACAGTCACATGACCTACCTTATTCCAAGAGTAGGGGTTGTACTGCAGCGTCACTCCGTCATCCTGGATCTGAAGAGGAGGGCGGATGTCAGACAGTGCACACCAAATGAGTTCTACAGGTGAGGCAGTCGGGATCTGGCGTTACCTACCAGGAACGGTCCATGTTCAGTGAGCAGTCCATCCAAGGAGCTACAGCCAGGACCGCCGTTCAGCCACAGGACCACTGGGTCGGACGATGGTTTGTTCTGGGACTCCACAAACCTGAGAGTCAGAGCAGGTTTAGGTAAGGCAGCATCAGCCAGGTGAGGTGCGGGAGCTGAGCATCAGCACTGACCAGTAGTGAAGGTGTTTCCCATCAGGCAGGTTCAGATAGCCAGAATACTGCTTGAAGCTCGGCTGCTTCTGGAGACCAGGAAGGAAGGTAATTTCATCTTCAGCCGGAGCAGCACCAGCTCCAAGCAGGAAGGTCAGGAAGAACCACAGGAACGCCGGCATCTGCAGGAGAAACAAGC
>NW_015151803.1:175425-178429 GCF_000732505.1 Cyprinodon variegatus | reverse complement strand
CCAACTAACAACCAACCGGGCATTCAGACTGAAGCTGACACAGAAAATGAATCAGTAGAGGAGCTGAAGAAAGCGTATGAAAGACTGGGGGAGAGAATACGACTGGCAGAAAGGACAACCCGATTATCAGCTACCTCCAATCATCAGAGTCCCCTACTGTCATGCCCAGAGAGACCTGTCACCCTCAAAGATCTTGCTTATCTGTCTCGCAAAGAATTCAAAGTGCTCGGAGGGCAGATTGGAGACAATAATTCCGAGCTCAGCTACAACAGTCTCACAAAACAGATCAATGAAGGAATAAAGGAAGGATTTACACCAGCAGAAATTGTGAGGGGTGTCCTAAGAATTGTGAAACCTGGCACGTTCAGGGACATGCTTATGCTCAAAGATGAATTCTCACTCCCTGAACTCCAAGGCTTCCTTAGGTCCCACCTCGGAGAAAAGGCCGCGACTGAGATGTTTCAAGAGCTAATGTGTGCCAGACAATATGAACAAAAGTCACCCCGGCATTTTTTATATAGGATGATTGACCCAAGAACCATCCAGGAGGTCTTCCTGCATACCATCTATCAGGGCCTGGGGGTTAAGTATGCAGATTTACGACGAAGACTAAGACCTCTCACCTCTGATAGTAACGTCACGGATGAAGAGATTCTTCAAGAAGTTACAAAGATTATTTGTGATGAGAACGAGCATCAGCGGCGATTAGGCCAAATTTCCCGCCAAAAGATAGCGCAAGCTCAAAGTGCTGTGATTGAAACAAAAGAGAAATCAGCTAGAGAACAACAGACTTCACAGACGATCAAACAAATGGCTGCAAAAGTCGAGACCCTAACCAACATGGTGGCCACCCTAATGGATCGTGGAACTACAGACTCCTACAACCCTTCCAACCAACCTTCTCAGCCATCAACAAACCAACTTACCACACCCCATAAGAAAACCTCCCTCTACCAAAAATGCATTGGACAGAACTTGGAGGACTGTGGCCATTGCTTTATATGTGGTGAGTTAGGGCACAGGGCAGTTGGATGTCTAAAGTGGCCCAGGATTCAGGGAAACTGGAATCGGCCTCTGTCACGGGACAGCCAGAGGCCAGTGCAGAACGCCGATCCCAGTCAGTAAAGTCTACCTCTGAACAACTTACAACCCGGCGACCCAGGCACAGCAGTAAACAGTTGAGGAACTATTCTAAACCTGAGAAATAAGAACACTGCGCGTCACCTAACCAAGGTCAGGTAAGATGCAAAGTTGCTCTGGTTGGCAAGAAAAGCTTACTTAAATGCCTGGTTGGTGGGTATCCTGTAACAGTGTTATTTGACTCAGGCTCACAAGTGAGCATTGTTGATAGACAGTGGGCCAAAAGATACATTCCTAGCTACCAAGTGACACCACTCCAAGAGCTGCTAAATGATGATCTGGAAGTCTATGTAGTTAATGGCCAAGTAGTCCCTTATGATGGGTGGGTTGAGCTGACAGTAACCCTGGCTGGTCATGAAAACCCAAACCTCACTGTACAAGCTCCATTCCTAGTCAGCCAACTATCACTGCCACAACCGCTAGTAGGGGCTAATTTGCTAGGAGCAATTATCCAAAGACAGGAGTCAAATAAGGAAGCTACTGGGGTACTCTATGATCTACTGTGCAGAGCATTTGAAATGGATGAAAACCAGGTTGAGGCCATGGTTAACTTCATTCAAGTACCAGAAAGAACAGACAGTGGCTCAGCTACAATGAGAGTTGGAAAAGAAAATATAAATATCCCAGCAGGCAAAGCAATTCAAGTATGGTGCAGGGTGCCCCAGAACTTTGACACCTCTGACCCCCTTGTACTATATGAATCTGCTGAAGGGAACATTGCTTTAAGACACCTAAGCGTAGGAGATGGTCTCTTAGAAATACACAACCCCCAAAGACCTTTTGTAAAAATCCCAATTTCCAACCATTCAAAACATGAGGTGATCCTACCAAAAAGAACAACCCTAGGTACCATCCAACATGTTTCTAAGGTTATTAAAACAGATATGCCAGAGCCAATAACAACCCAACCCGCACAGACAGCAGTGACTGTGGTCAAAAATAGTGAAACAACTCTTACACGCAACCCCCCTGCTGAGTCCTGGCTGCCCCCAGTCGACCTGAGCCACCTTAGTCCAGTCCAGCGGCAGTCAGTAGAAAAAGTGTTAAGAGAGGAGTGTGGGGCGTTTTCCCGTGATAGTACTGATATAGGCTGTATCACTTCGCTGCAAATGGACATTAAACTCAAGGATGAAACGCCAGTCCAGAGGGCCTACGTTTCTATCCCAAAACCTCTTTACAGGGAGGTGAAAGAGCACATCCAAGAACTGATAGTCAAAGGATGGATTGTTAAATCTCGGTCACCATATGCGGCCCCGGTCATCTGCGTAAGAAAGAAGGATGGATCGTTACGCGTGTTTTTTGACTATCGCCTTCTGAATAGCAAAACAGTCCCAGACAGGCACCCGCTTCCCCGGATCCAAGACCTCACAGACTCTCTAGGAGGTTTTCGATCCTGGATCAGGGTAAAGCCTACCATCAAGGTTTTATCGCAGAAGGTTCAAGATACCTGACAGCATTCACCACTCCATGGGGCCTCTACGAATGGGTGAGAATACCCTTCGGATTGTCAAATGCCCCTGCAGCCTTCCAACGGAGCATGGAAGAAATGCTCGACTTACTCCGTGATGAGTGCTGCATTCCCTACCTTGATGATGTGCTCTGTTTCTCCAAGTCATTCGATGAACATGTCCAAGTACTACAGAAGGTTCTCAAAGCTTTGCAGCGTCATGGAGCTAAGCTGAAGCCTGAAAAGTGTGAACTGTTCCGCAAGGAAGTTCGATATGTTGGACGTCTCTTGTCGGAAGAAGGTGTGAAAGTGGACCCTAGAGACATTGAGGCTGTGCAGGCACTCAAACACAGGAAACCACAAACAGTTGGGGATGTCAGGCAACTCTTGGGATTCCTGAGTTATTATAGGACATAT
>NW_015151803.1:171725-174301 GCF_000732505.1 Cyprinodon variegatus | reverse complement strand
TCCCCACTCGAGCTTGTTTGTATTGACTTTCTGCATCTGGAATCCTGCAAAGGTGGATTTGAATACATCCTACTTGTAGTGGACCATTTCACTAGATTCTCTTTGGCCTCCTGACAGGAGAAGATATAAAGACATCAGAAGGATATGCAAAGAAATGGAAAGAAAGAATGACAGAAGCATATCGGATTGCAAGTGGGAACAGTGAAAAGTCAAGCTCCAAGGGCAAAGAAAACTATGACAAAAGATGTAAAGGACCAACCCTACAGATCGGGGACAGAGTACTGGTGCGAAATCTAAGTGAAAAAGGTGGCCCTGGCAAACTACGACCCTATTGGGAACAAACTGTCTACATCATAAGAGAGCAGCTTGGAGAAAATCCGGTGTACAAGGTGAGCCCAGAGACAGGGAACCGTCCTAGTCGCACTTTGCACAGAAACTTGCTGCTGCAAGTGAATGATCTGCCGGTAGATGTTATCCAAAGTCCAGCTGCCAGGCCACGAAGGATAAATAACAGAACCACAGTAAGACCAAAGGCACCAGGAAAATCCCAAAGTTCTGAAACCAGTGACTCAGAGGAAGATGAAGCTCCCTACTGGCTTCGGTTACCCAGATACCTGCAGGAGAGTGAAGGATCAACCAAAGAGAACAGACTTAAAACAAGCCAGACAGGACAAGTGGAAAGAGTTCACATTCGACCTGATGACACGGACACACAAAAAGGTAGAGACTTGCAAGTGCCACAGCTTCACCAAGAGGAGCACACCCAAGGGCCTGGACCTGAACTGTACGCCGAGAGAGCACCAAGCCCTGAGACAGACCAGGACCATCACTCAGAGCCACCACCCCACCTGAGGCAGTCCACCAGGCAGAGGCGACCCAACACAGTCTTCACCTACCCATCTCTGGGTCAGCCAGCCTACCAGCATCATCCGTCAGTAAACGCTGCCAGTGTACCGGCACTATATCCTTTTTTGCATTACCCTCCCCCTTATTCTCAAACCCTTTATCCCCCCCTTCTTACCTCTAGTCCTTACCTACAGGGATCATGGGCTGTTGGTAACTACTGAATGGACCAGAGACTTAAAAAAAAAAAGAAGACACTTCACATCTCAGAGACAGTTGTAAAGAGACTTCCTCAGAGGTCTTCAGTTTGTGGAGTTTCCCAAGTTACTCAAAGAGCTGCATGAGAGTGATGAGAGTTCCTTGTAAAGCTATTTTCACCTCACTTGAACCCAGTTTGATGCTCTGCTCACTGACATAATTCTCATATCAGATGGTATGGACATCAAGGCCACATAGTGGAGCTATCTCTATTAGTTGCTTTGATGCTTTGAGAAGCTAAACTTCAGATATCCAACGTAAGCAATGGCTGATTATTGTATTTGATGTATTTGTCATGTCTTAGCCCTGATGAATGGCTTGATTGTTCATTTCATTCACCTGTCTAGCTTTGCCCAGTTTCTCATAACCATTCATCTGAATCACCTGCTCCAATCTCTATTTATCCTGCCTGCTTCCACTGATCAGTGCCAGTTTATTCGAACCTTTGGTAAGAGCTCTCTAGCGCACTTGATTGTGTTCTGATTGTCTGATATTGATCTGTTCTGCCTCTGGACCCCTGAGCCTGCCTGTTTCTGTTAGGATCTGTTTGTCTGACCTATCTTCGGACTCCTGCAGGATTAGGCCTGTTGACCGAACCTGGATCTGCTTCCTGACACCTGCCTGGATTTCCCTTCAGTACCTCTTCGGATCCCTGATCTTCTTGCTCGGACTCCTGTGCCCCTCTTCAACACCTCTTCTTGATAGGCCTCCCTTCCTTCTTTTGCTTAGATATGTTCTGAACAGACCTGTTGTGCTTGTTCTGCAGTCTTTGGGGCTTCATTATCAGGGACTCTCTAAACAGCTTTTGTTGCTTGATGTTGACAGTCAATTCAGCTGGAATCCACCTCTTCCTCTGGGCTTGGACTTAACTTTTAGACCAGGTTAGTGACTCACGCGTTCATAATCATCCTCCATCAGATTTACATGGTCACTAACCTAAGTTTTCCCCCTGCATAGGTTCCTGCCTTAAAAATCCCTTTAATCTCTGCAAAACCACTGTTTTTTAATAAATGCCTTTTTGAGAAATCTACCTGTCTGCCTTGATTACTGTAACTAAACCAAACATTGAAAATGTTTCACAGTCAAAGTATGCAATGCAAAAGTTTTGAAATATAGCAAAGTAAAAGTTACATTTATCAAATATTTTTTTGCTCAAGGAAAGTATAAAGTACTCCAAAATATACTTAAGTACAGTTGTGAAGTATTTTTTAATTTGTTACTATTCAACACTGATCATGTCTAAGGGGAGGCCCCCAAAATATATTCCACTAACAGGAAAATTCAGCAGTAGAATAATGTATCTTTTTGTTCTCAATCAGCAGGAAACAAAAAAAAACAAAGCACAAATGAAGCTCTAGCGGAAGTTCAATTGAAGAAACTCTGACTTACCTCCATCCAATCAGAAGCTAATCCGTCTCCGAAGCGAGCCATTCAGCTTCGAACTACTCCACCACAAGCCCAATCAGCGTCCTGCT
>NW_015151803.1:166712-171415 GCF_000732505.1 Cyprinodon variegatus | reverse complement strand
GTTGACAAGGTGATCTGCTGAGCAGAATGTGGGACTAGAAGACTGAGGGAGCTGACTGAGGGAACTGTCCATGATGAGCAAGCATGAAGCGACAGTGGAGTTTTTCCTCTCCACTGTCGCTTCATGCTTGCTCATCATGGACAGTTCCCGAGTCTCCGAGTGAAGCCTGGCGTCAGCTCCCTCAGTCTTCTAGTCCCACATTCTGCTCAGCAGATCACCTTGTCAACCAGCTCCGACTAAACCACCACCAGTTTCAGGCCGGGGGAACATCCCTATTCTCATTTATCTACTCATGCATGTTAAAGCATAATTCAGCATGAATGTTCCTGCCGAGGTCTGAGCGCCAAAGACTATACTTTCTATCAATAAATTCTTCTAATTATCTTTTCTCTCTGTGTGAGTTTTTCAGATTGAAATATATTGACCAACCCACTTCATGAAATTGCAAATCCTTTGGGCCTCAGGTGTTAACTTGGCGCATCAGAGCCCTGTCTGTCAGCAGTAGTTTGCTAGTGCTGGGTTTTTCGTGCCACATGCACATCATTTGATGCAGTAACAAGAAAAAAAAACCCAAACAAATGAAAAGTAAAAAGTTGTAAATGAGAAGCAGTGTGGAAAAAACTGTCAGCAGCAGTAGAACGTAGTGCCCTAAAAAAAGTCTGGTTTTTCAGATCAGGCAGAAAGAATGAAAGTGGAAAGAAAGATGTCCAATTCATGACATTGTTTCTCAGAAGGGTTTGTGTCGAGAGTACCTGACAGGAATTGTAGAAGTTTGTATCGTCCAGGAGGCTGGAGACAAAGCAGAGACTCAGGAGGCCGGAGATAAAGCAGGGGCTCTGGAGGTTCACAGGGAGGCTGGAGACAAATCAGAGTCACTGGATGATGACCCAGAGGCCGGAGACGATGAAGGGCCTCTGGTGGATGCCTCTGGGAGGCTGGCGTCTCAGCAGCAGGAACCCTGGAACCTTGGAGGCCGGCGTGTCGGCAGCAAGTACCATGGAGTCCTGCGTCTCGGCAGCAGGAACCTTGTTGGCTGGCATCTTGGCAGCAGGAACCTTGGTGGCTGGCATCTCGGTAGCAGGAATCTTGGTGGCTGGCATCTTATAGCAGTAGGAATTTTGGGGGCTAACGCCGAAGAATTAAGAAACCACAAAAATGCGCAGCAGCTTGAGACCCACAAAGACACACTGCAGTTTGAGACAAAGAAGCGCCACAGCTTTAGACCTACAAACTGAAGCCATTGCTGAAGGGATGGCCAAGGAGGATCCTTAAAGATCCTCCATGGCCACGGCGGGGCCTTTGAGACGAGGAGCACCTGCAGAGGGGACTTCAAGACAAGGAGCGCCTATCTGAGGGGCCTTGGAGTGAAGCTCTCACAAAGCTCTACTTTTTAGAAAACTTTAGAAGGAGAAGGAGTAGGAGGAACAGCAGGAGAACACATGAGTGATGGTAGAGGGGAAAGAGGTCTATTAAAAAATTGGGCTAAAGCTGCTTCATGGTTCCAGTCCAGCTTCTCAAAAAAAAAAAAAAAAAAAAAAAAAAAAAAAACAAGTGATTCCAAGGGTGGATGAAAGATAATACTTAATAAATTTTCTACATTTCTTTCTTGTGTCTATAATAATGACACCTCATCAAAGCTTAGGTGTTACAGAACCATACATACAAATACATACATACAAATCATACACTTCAAACAGACAAACATCCTGAGTATTATTATTTTTCCATAAAATAATTTGGCTCTGTTATCTATCATTCAAATTTCCTAAATATATTTATTTGTTTATTTGAAATTATTATTGATTGTTTACACTGTCTAAATAAACCAATGAAAAAAAACGCCTTAAACCAGACTGTAAATGCTATTGATTTGCTTGTACAATAGTTCTGAAATCCACTAGGTGGCACTATTGCACCACATATAAGTTTGTACTTATCGGCGCTGTTGCACCTTATATAAGTTTTTACTTATCGGTGCTGTTGCACCTTATATAAGTTTGTATTTATTGTTTATTTTATTTAGTTCAATATTTGTGTAATATACCTTATAATCATTGTTTGTTTTGAATGTTAGTCACAGTATTTAATGTAATTAAGATTAAGATGGATGCACTTTTATTCAAAAATGACATTTCCTTTTCCTATCAACATTGTAAGCTATCGGCACCACACTTGTGCTTTGGCCTGGACTGTACGAGCTCACAAAGGCTAAGAACTGCATTTGCTAGTTAAGACAGAAGATTTAAACAGAAGAATAAACCCAGCGTTAGTCACAAGAAGGCCAAAGGGGTATGTTTATTTGCTACATTTATTGTATGTTAAGTTATGTTGTGAGGCTAATTATTTCTGTTGTATTTTTGTGCTTAGTTTGTCAGTTGTACGGTGTTTAAGACCATTAAACATTAGTAAAAGGAACATTTGTCTTTGCTTTGTAACTGAGGCCGGCATACAGACTGTGTGAAAAAAGTCATATTCTTTGTTAAAAATAACTAACACCCAAGTACTCATCCACAGTAAATCTGACATTTTCTTGTTTGATCAGCAATGACACTCTCACACCTTCGGTGGCTTTTAACGCCATATGCTCTGTCGCTTAGCAACCTTTGCAATTGACACAGAAAGCAGGAGAAGAATGAATACCGAACTTTTCAAAAATGTTAATTCTTTTTTTTTATTTTAAAGTGAAAAAAGACTACACTCATGAGAAATTTTTTATTATTATTTTGCAAAATTTGCTCAACTAAGTATTTTTTGTTGTTGAATATAAGAGATTTTGCAGAAATAATTTTTATAAATACACTGTTTAGATTTACTTATACCTTTCTACCCGTTTTATAGAATAGGATAGAATAGAATAGAAAATCCCTTTATTGTTCCACAATACGGAAATTCTGGTGGTTACATTAGCAAAAAAAAAATGTAGAAAATAATGATCACACAAACCTGTACCGTAAAAAAACGTAAACATAAAAGTTTACATAAAAGTGAAGAGTTAATAGATAGAAACTAAAATAGTGTTCTGCAAAATGTTCTAACAATATAAAACTGTACAACTGGAGAATAAATAACCAATATACAGCTATGGACATTTTTACACTAATGGATATGTGAAAACAGCACCAACGTCAGAGATGTGCAAAATGACAGCAGCATGTTATTGAACTGACTAAGGTTTATATCATTACATTTTCACCCTTATTCCGCTCTGTATTCTCATGAGTGTATAAAAAATAAATGAAAAGAAAAATTTTACAAATGTTTCAGTATTCATTCTTTTCCTGCTTTCTGTGTCAACTGTCATGGTTTCTAAGCGACAGAGTATACGGCGGTAAAAGCCACTGAAAGTTAGAAGTGTTTGGATTCACAGCCAAAATCTTCCTGTCTCCTTATTTTCAAGGATCAAGTCCAGCAAGACCGCAAGAAGCCCCCTGTTATCTAATCATAGGTACCACCCACAAGGCCAGGATCATGTTTTTACCAATTTGACATTCGTGTCAAAAGTAAAAATTAAGGTGTAACTTGTAAAGTTAAATTTTTGACTCACAGCAGCAGATTCGGTGCAGTTGTATTAATTTTTTTGTATTTGTGATAAGGAAAAATAATATATATATTTTTTGTGAAGATTTTAATCCAATTGTTTGAATTCTTTTTCAACATTTGCAGTGTTGTAGACCATTTTTTGATGGTCTCGGTCTCGTCTCGGACTTGTCTCTGTCTCGGGCGCTGAGAACTCTGCATTTTATTTCAAGACCGGTCAAGACCACAACTGTGGAAATAACGCTAATCATCAGAATATTATCAGTTTATTTAAGATCCTTGTTTTTATTGGATGCTTGGATTCAAATCCAAACAATAACCTGTCTCATTGGTAAATGCATGTTTTTTTTTTTTTTTTTTTTACCGCTGTCACGCTCACCCCCTTTCACCGGCGCGCCGGCTGCAGCTGTCATGATGGGATTCAGGTTTCTAACCCACATGCAGAACACAACGGAGGCAGATGAAAAGTTTGACTGTTTATTGAGATAAACACAAAGGTATATGAATAATGCAGAGAAACAGATCCGGGACTGGTCACACAGGGTTCTCTGTAGAGAGGGACAGTTAGGTTAGCTAGGATGCTGAAGATCTTAGCCAGAGGAATTGTGCGGGTTTGTACCTGTGACGTGTTTCATGTTTAGCAGCTGAGGAAGGGAATCGGGTTGGGTCCAGAGGCTTGAAGTAGGCAGAGGGCTAAGCAACGGTAGGGCTCAACTTCAGACTTATCAGTGTTCAGATCCAGAGTCTTCTTTCGATCCTCTTCTTGAGGGCAGGCAGGCAGGTTCAGACAGTTAGTTTCTTCAGGTGAGCTCCAGACAGCCGGCAGGCAGATTTCAGCAGATGAAACTCTTCCATAGTTCCAGGGATTAGTCAGGTTTCTTCCTAGGAGACAGAGAAGACAAAAACTGATCAGGTTCAAGTTCAAGGTTCAGGGGAGTCAGAGAATCAGACAGGCTGGTTGGCTCAGGCTTCGCTTACCATAACTGGCTTAAAGGAAAATTCCGGTTTTTAACACTTTTAGCCCCTTTTCTGTAGTGTCCAGGATGAAATCGAATGATCGACACCAAAATTTTGACGATTGGTCCTGTCTCGGCTATTTGGCTCATGCAGAATCCCCCCCATGGCTGCTTCAGAATGGCTTGCATAGTGCCTGTCAGATAATGTCC
>NW_015151803.1:148173-165198 GCF_000732505.1 Cyprinodon variegatus | reverse complement strand
AATCAAGAGAAATGATTGGCATTTTTTCAGTTTTACACAATTGCACATTGTTTTGAAATAGCACATTTAAAAACAACATAAATGTAGGTACTGTTCATGAAAGGTAGAGAAAATACTATTTTGATCGACTTTGATTAATTGTTTGAAATTCTGTGATTACTACACAGAAGCACTAAATAAAGATGTTTATGTTTATTCCAGTTCTGTGTGTTACATTTCTGGGTGTTTTTATGTGAATGTGGGTCTTTTAGATCAATTTTAGTGATTTTGATCATGTTTCACATTTTATTGTCACATACTGGTGCTGGTCTTGGTCTTGACTCGGTCTCGACTTCCCTCGATCTTGGTCTTCACTTGCTCTCGGACCCTAAAAGTCTTGCTCTTGTCTCGGTCTCGATACACTCTGGTCTTGGTCTTGTCTTGGTCTCGGGTGAGGTGGTCTTGACCACAACACTGACCATTTGTTTTGGATCAACTGTAGAAATACTGAATGGAAGACATTTTTGATGTGCAACTCACAGAACACAATTTGTCTACTTGTACTCAAGAACTTGAAGAGGTATAACTTTTTTGTAATTGTGACAGATTTAAAAAAATCTACAGTTACAAAACACCAAAGTTACAATGCACAAATAATTTTGCAACAATAGTTACAACTTGTAGAACAGGATTTGTGTACTAAATTTGTGAACTAAAAAAATCAAAATTTGAACAGTTGTAAAAAAGAATTGTACTTGTTTTTTAATTCTACACATACAAAACTTAGAATGTAACACTCTCTACTACTTCAAATTCACACTTAGAATGCACAAATAGTTTTGAAACGAAAAGCTGTGTAGAGAAAGAACTAGAAGAAAACCAATGGGAAGAAGGTAACACTAGGGGAAAATGGAGAGTAACTAGGAAATATAACCTGAAGGAAACTGTAAAGAATGAATTGCAAAATAAAAATGTAGCAAAAAATAAGGACTGCTGAATAGGAGATAACTGAAAAACCACCAAACAAGTAATTGAAAAAAGATATAATTCTTAACAGTAAGAATAGAATAACATAAATTCAAGCCTAACTAAAAACACAAAGTGAAAACTAAACAGAACCAAAACACTACCTCAAATTGAGGGTATAATGTTAACCTGTATAGTAAAACAACCTGTTAAGTATAATAAAATAGCAAAGTGCTGGACTACTACTTAATTAATTAATTCTCCTCAAGGTCAGAGCAGAATCACATGATTGATGATGCCACCTGGCTGTGGACTGCTGTGCGTCTTAAAGGTATAGCAGAGGATTTTTTTTTAATTTTGCAAAGATCTGCCCTCTCCAAAAAAATGCACATGCACAACTCTGTATCCTCTCCTGAGAGTGAATGACTTTTAAATGCATGCAGGCGCATGCACAAGCCCATTTTTCCTTATGCACGCCCTTTTTAAAAGTTTATTTCTGCATCGCTCATACAAGCTTACTTTCCAAAAAGAGTTCACCTCCGGTAAGTGAAAATGGGGACGAACATGTAGGATGGCCTTATGTAGACATATTGTCACAGTCTTAGTTCTGTTATGTTTTCTTTTTTGTATTCAGTTTAACTTTGCTCCATGTTTTCTAGTTTTATTGGTTTAAATCTTATTTTGTTGTATTTTCTGATTATATTTCAGTTGTCAGGTTTTTATTTGTTGCCCTCTGTTGCCCTCTTGTGTTGGTCTTCTTTTTCCTTAGCTCCTTAGACTGCTCTCTTCACACCTGCTTCCAAACAGCTCGTTAGTCTTCTCTTTGTTCAGTTCGCCAGAAATTCTCTCCTTGTGTAGTTCCTCAGTGCTGGTCCCTCGTCTAACTTTGTTTAACTCCGTCTTACTGTGTCTTACCTCATTGTGAACCTTTTTTCCCTGAAGTCTCCATGGTTTTGGTTTGTTTAGTTTTTCTTGGTGGATTTTTGGATTCCTCCCTCAGTTGTTTATGAACCACTCATTAAATCTACAAGAAAATCACCTCTGCCTCCCTGCCTCTGCACATGGGTCCTCAAACCACAACCAAACCCTGACACACATCACCAGAATGATTGACAATTAGGAGAACCACTTATTTTGATGATCCACCCGGAAGAAGAACATCTCCAATATACATTTAAATAGTGAAGTATTGCAGGTTTTTTTTTTTTTTTTTTTTTTCACTTTTTATTTTTGAAGTAACATAAATCCAGCATTTCTAATGCATCTAACGTGGGTCTAAAACTAACACAGAGGCCAAGCAACTAAGCCAGAACTGAGATTTACACAGCAGATCAGGCAACAGGAAAATGCTGTAGTCCTCAGTTACTAAACATGGAGTGTGGAATTATAGTCATGTTGGTGATTTCCAAACATTTTCCTATTTGAGGGTTGATTTACTTACATAAGAAGATTTAGCAGAACAAATATGATACCAATAAAGAATTCAAAAGGGCCATAAAATATTAAACATAATATTTTCAAAGTAGTCAATAAGATGTTTCTCTTTTTCCAGAATTTATTTTAAAGTTATTCACTAAAAGAAGTCAGGGGTGGAATATTACTTTGAGCTTTATTACAGGTATGAGATGCATTTAAAAAAAAAAAATCTGACAATGATTATCTTTGTAATAATTGTATATACCATAACTGTTGCTAGCATTGCAAGTCAAAATGTGATGACCCTCTTGTAGTTTGCAACTGAATGAAAGTTTTTATTTTAAATTTTGTGTGCTCATGTCCTAAAGTATATTGGATACTGGAGCTTGACCAAGGTAGTCAGATGGCTGGTAGTGGATGTAGCAAAAATTTCCCTTATTGTTAAATTTAAGATGTGACAGGTATGTGCTTTATTTCAAAATATTTGAAAACAAAATATTTGAAAACATATTCCTATATTCTATATAAGTCTCAATTAATTCTAATGTGTCCAGATACAACACAATTTTATCAGCAACATTAGCAAGAGCATGCAAATCTTATTGAGAAATAGTAAAGACATTTCTTTAAACTTGTTCTTTTTAGAGGGAATACAGAAGAACACCGCTGAATGAGGTACGATAATTGCTTCCCCAGACATGACAGTTAGCATACAACCGGATAGATACTTGGTCGCCTTGCTGCAATTGCAGGAATGCTGCATTGCCTCCATTATCAGCTGAGTCAGATGATGAATGGTCAGTAGTACTTATAATATATTGGTTGTTCTTCACCAGGACTAGACCTGAAGAATCTTGTCCTCCAGCATGATAAAAGAAGGTGAAGTAGTACATGCCTGCAAAAGGTGCAACAAAAATACCTAGAAACAAAATATACAGGTCAATAAATAGAGTAAACCATGGATCAAATTTTGAGATATCAAATTGCACATTCACATTGGTAATGATAACAATTTCTGGTATTGAGGGCTACAAATAAAGTGGAAACAAAGTTTTATTGTATTTCTTTAATAGTTGCATTTAATCTTCACAAAAGAGTATTTCAATTCTTACAAATAGTGAGAATGAAGATGAAGGGAAGTCTACCTTTACAGATTTAAGTGAACTGTATTAAAGGTGAATAAACTTAGCTACAGATTGCACCATCCTTTATAAATGTTTAGTAAGTGCCTCTTTCAGGTCACCCTCCTGAAAAGGCTTGGTTACCTGTGGGTTGTCTGTGCTTATTTAATGACTTGCCCTGTATCAATTAAAACTGTAAAGAGGGGATTCCCTGGCACATTGACTTTGAAGTGCTCTGATGGGTATTTTGGCTCTTACCCCACTTACACTACCCTTGAAAAACCGTGCCAAGACCAGTCCGAGCTCAGTAACTGAGATAACTTATCATGTGTAAATGGGAAGCAAACTGAACTGAACCGAGCTAGACACAACCAAATCGAGATAACTGCAGACCAGTTCCAGAGGTGGGCTCGGCTCTGTTTTTCCCTGTCTCGGTTCTCTGATAACAAGAGTGCATGAGGAGAACGAGTCATCTCCGTCTGGCTGCACGTCGCAATTCACCCTCCACTCCAGTAGTTGTTGGTAATGCCCCTCCAGAAACAGAACAAGAAGAACAACCTTTGCCCACCAGAGGGCGCCGAGGATCCCTTTTCTGAGGGCTTCTGCTGTCTGTTGGGATCCAGAGGCTTGCCCACCAGATGGCGCCAAGGATCCCTTCCTGAGGGTTTGTGCTTACCTGCAACACCTGTCTTTAATCTCCTCATCAGCCTTGGGCCTACTTAAGGGGGAGGAGACTAACACTCCAATGCCAGAGTGTTTGCCAGTTACGGTTAGCAAAGCCTGAGCCAACCTGCCTGTCTGAGCCCTTTGACTTTTGTGACCCGAACCTGATCCTGTTTTCTCCAATCTGCCTCACAGGTAGATCCTGCCCGTTAACCTGAAACTCTGGAGAGTTTACTCAGCTGGAAATCTGCCTGCCCGATCTCAGTTGAACTCTGGAGGGCCTCTTCAGTCAGAATCAGCCTGCCCGCCCTCAGAGAACGATTGGGAGAGAGACTGTCAGAGATCTGCCTTCAAGCACACAGTAAGCTCTGCCTCCACCTCAGCCTGTTCCTCAAGAGAGAGAGAGAGCCAAGCCTGGAATCTGTCCGCCTGCATTCAGACTGTCTCAACCCAGCTCTCAAGAGAGAGAGAGAGAGAGCCAAGCCTGGAATCTGTCCGCCTGCATGCTGACCGTCTCAACCCAGGTCTCAGGAGAGAGAGAGATCAAAACCTGGAGTCTGCCTGCCTGCATTCAGACAGTTTCTGCCCAGCTCACAAGAGAGAGAGAGCTCATCTGGAATCAGCCTGCCAGCATTTATACCGCCTCTGCCCAGCTCTCAGCTCTCCTCCTGCCTGTACTGAGTTCCAAACCTGGAACCTGCCCGCCAGAACTCAGACTGCCTCAGCCAGAGCTCTCAGTTCTCCTCCTGCCTGCACTCAGCTCAACCCCCCTTTCTGCAGCTCAGCTAATCTCCAAATCCAGATCAGTCTCCCAAACCCTGGACTTGTTTATTATTTTCTTTCCTTAAATAAACCTTTGAACTTTTCTCCTGCCTCAGTGTGTTCTGCATATGGGCTAGGTTCTTGCCAACATGACAACAACAATCAAAATCTTCTCCACACAAAATTTTAAATAATGGCATTTTAAATAATAACACCGAAGTACAGCAATAATAATCAAGCATAACTTTCTGAATGTGACGGGCGCCGCCATTTTGATTTGCTTGATTCCCTCCTTCTTCGTCTTCTTCTGCTTGTGTTTAATGGCGGTTGGCAAACAACTTTTGGTGCATTACTGCTACTAACTGCTTGATTTCCTCCTTCAATACTGGCAGTAATACCGCAGATCGTCACTAGGAGGCGAGGAGTCGAGGAGATAGCGTGATGTGTAAACGGTCATCAGAACTGAGCTCGGCCTGGTTAACTGATCCGAGCTCAGACCGGTCTCGGCATGGATCGGTTTTTCAAGGGTAGTGTAAATGGGGCTTATTACTACCTACAACTTACAACTTACTTTGGCCAACTCTCAAGTAGGTCATTCTGTAGGAAGTGATATTTAAACTCTAATTAATGCATTAAAAGAATTGTATTATAGAATTTATAATTTATCTCACCTGTCTGCTGATTGTAGGCATTGCCCACATTCGTTATCACTGTATTATAGATCATGGTTGTATCTGTGGTGTAGGGCCCAATAGTTCCACGACCACCAGCTGCAGCACTAAATGCGACCTTTGATGCTTCTAAATAGATATAAAAGGCTGTGAAACCAGCATATGTTTAACAATACATTGTCAATTAATTTAGGAAACAGCTCTACCTTTGTTTTTCAGCTCTAGCACCTGGTTTTCAGTCTCCTTCAGACTTGTTTCCATAGCTTCTTGCTTTGCTTTCATGGCCCCAAACTCTTCGATTAACTCGCACATATCAGGAAAGCATGCCTTTGTTTCAGTTCCTTCTTCAGACAACCCATCCTGGGCCAAGGCTAAACCACAGAACCATACAAAAAACCACACTCTAAAATTCATCCTTGTTCTCTTATGGTGCCTCCAGAACTGACTGACCTGATGTGCTGTTTGCTTTTTTATATAGTTTTACAATGTGTTATTAATGTTTAACTAGAAGAAAAACAACTTGAAATTTGCATTTCCCTTTTACAATACTTTAGCAGGGATCAAACAGGTCTATATATCTTTTTTAATGGTATTATTTTCATTGTAAAGACAGATGGTTGTTTAGGAGATACCACTATAATATATATATATATATATATATATATATATATATATATATATATATATATATATATATATATATATATTAGGTGTCTGTCCCATATTCACTATAAATCTGGTGACAACAACAAGATTTTAAATTTAATTTTAAATTTGTAAAAAAAACAATGAATATTAAATTGTCAAGGATATCTTGATAACTAATGACTAATGCAGAAACATTCCAGCTTTTTCTCAAAAAAAAAATTTAACCAGATAAAATGTATTTGCAGTGCTTTCAAAACTTGATTGTTGAAATACACCAGCTTTTGTAAACAGAAAGAAATAAAATCTACATTATGAACCCTTTGAGAAACAAATATAGAAAAGCATAAAAAATAAATAGAAAAATACATAGAAAAGCACACTTAAAGGTTCAGGAGACAGTGTTCAAACAATAAAAAGTGTTATGAACAACAAAATATGTAATTATTTATTTTTTACCATCTTTAAATGTCATAACAGATAAACACAAATTCAGACAATAGTCTTCATGAACATGCAAAAAACAAAATGCAAAAATACAACATGAACAGGCTTACCGTATCTATAATAAATTGTTTACAATTATGGAATCACAGGCAAAGAGCAAAGATCAGTTTTTGATCTGATTTGAAGAGCAGTTACAGATCTTTTGACAGTTCATACCCACTATTACATGAAGGGGGTTTTACATGTCCTACACATGAAGGAATGCATTTCCCACACACCTGGTACTGCATCTGCATCCCTTTCTGTCTTTCTTGGAGATTGATGATACTTCAGCAATGGCCACAGGGATGTGTTGAGAGGCCTCTGGTAGTTGTTATGAAATGTTCCTGAAAGTGCAGGATCAACATCTGTTGATCCAGTCTCCCACACACCTCCTTGTGCAACTGGTATCTATTTATTACAGTGATTTCCACAAGGTCACACAGTGATACAACATTGTCAGATGCAACTTCCTGCTCTTTCTACATAAGGAAAGGTTCCAGTCAGCTTCCCCAGTGAAGTTGTTGTAGTCCGTCACAGAATCATTTAATAGAGATGTATAACATAATAACATTGTGAAATCCTTTCATATGAATTCTAGCATTGCATTGCATAGCTCTATATTGAAGTAGCTCTTGATTTAGTTTGACCATTATATCCTTTTTTTACAAGAACTTTAGTTTCTCTCTTTGTTTATCATTTTCTTTTTTTATGATGTTTTTTTTTTTTTGCTTCTGGTGTTGAATTCTGTGTAACTGGAAGAATTTCTACTTTTATATTTTCCTTTTTGGATCCTTGTTGTGATGCGTAACCACAGGAACCATAGCAAGTTAATTTTTGTAGCCATGAGCAGCTGTTTAAATTCGTAGGGAAGTAATTATTAAATTTTAAATCATTCTAGCTTAGACATGTATATATATGTACTCTATCAGATGATATTGTTCCAAAAGTTAGAAAAATTCGATAAAAAAAAAAAATCTTAAAATCTCTTTTTTTTTTTCCGTTATCCTATACATCAGCTTGTACACCTAAATTTGGCCAACCATATATCAATGGTCATCTTTCAATCTAATTTTTTCGGTCATAGCATCTAGATTCATATGTCTCAGGTAATATACGCACAGACTGAAATAACAATAATTTACTTTACCATTGAGTAAATCACCAGTGTTCACAGGGATGGATGTCTGTGTCTTTGGCAGGAATATCGACAATGCAGCAGTATGTGTTTTACTGAAATGTGGCTGCAGATTAATGTCTCAGACACCAGGGTGTATCTGCCAGGCTTTCCCAGAAGAATTGTCACTGCATACAAGATATTCAACTGTTGGCAGTTGGTTTCCGACCTTATTATTGGCCAGAGAGTTTACCAGTGTTCTGTTAGTAACCATTTACATTCCAGATTGCATGTGAGGTAATCATTTCCGTTGTTGCTGAGCTACAGACACAACAGGCAAATGAATTTGTGGCAATAACAATGATAATAATAACAATAACAATGATTTTCATAACACCTCACTCTTTGCTATATTACCAAAATTCAAACAATTTATCAGCTGGTGTGTCAGAGAAAACAAAATTTTGGACCTGTTTTATGTCATTCCGTAAAAATTCAAAAAATATCCACTGGACTTGGTTTTCAAGATTTGAAGACGTTTCGCCACCTCTCCAGGAAGCTTTCTCAATTCAAATGACCTGTTTTATGCAAATGTCAAAGACTCCTACATCTCTGAAGTAAGTCCTCCTCTTGGGAAATCAGATTACAATCTTGTTTTTCTCTGCTCAGAGTATAAGCCACTTTGTAAGAGATAATCTGTATTAAAAAGAAATGCAAGATGATGGTCAAGGTCATTCAGACTGGGTTGCATGGTATGAGCCACATGGAGGAAACAGACTGTATACAGAGTGTATACAAACAAATCTCAATGCACACAGGTTTTCAACAGTAAATGAGCAGCTTAACAGTGAAATGAACATTTCCATTTATAAAGTGCCATAGTGATCAAAGTTTTAACAGTGTAGGACAGACATTGTGTAACAAGCATTCATATGGTAGGTTCAGAGCAGTACAAAAAAGAATATAAATAAATATGGTGCAAAATACAGTGTAGATGTGTTTTGTGTAGTGTTGTGCAAAAATTATGTCCTGAAGATAATGAATAGATGGTTAACTATAGTTAATTATTTATCCTATTCAAAATTGAAAGCAAAAATTAATTTAGTGTTCTTAGGTGGATAATTGTAGCCTTGAATTATCTACTTACCAGGTTGCAGATTCACCTCTGGAGGGTTCCTGGACCGGCTGTTAAAATCCAGGTATCCTGCAGTCTAGTGGCCCAGGTTAAGTTATCAGCAAAGCTATTAAATTATCAATAAAGAACCTTCAATCTCTGTTTATTCGCACTATTACCAAAAGGGGGGGGATTCAACCTGAGTGATAAACCCTCCGTTATATGAACGACCAAAACCACTACAGATTAACCAATGATGTCTTTATTCTACTAATTCAGGATTACAGAAAATCTAACATCTATGCAAAACACTACATGCTACTAGAAAAATAAACACGAGGTAGATTAAATGACTAGTTTAAAAAAAGTCAAAAATAAAGAATAAAACGAGATAGAAAACAAAGAAATAAAACCATAAGAGTCAGTTTACTGGCGTCTGAGATTGTCCAAAATATGCCAGATATTAATACATTCACTAATGTTCATTAGCAGCAGGTATGATGATAACAGTGCAATTATTAATGTAAAACTAATACATCCAACTTAAAATTGGCGAATGATTAAATGCATTAACAAACAGCAGCAGGTATGATGATAACAGTGCAATTAATCATGTAAAATTAACACATCCAGCTTAATATTGTTAAAATTATTAGAAATGTATTAACAATAGCAGCAGAAGTCGTTTAGCAAAACACATTGCCTGACAATGTAGCTGTGTGTGTGAATGGGTGTAGCTAAATGAGGGACCCCCCCCCCCACCCCTTTTTTCTCCACGTGGTGAGAGGAACAAAGAAAAATGGGGGAGGAACAATCTGTAATCAAGATGGCGGCAACCACGGGACCACTCGTAGCTGAATGTGATAACTTTATAACTATCTCAAAGCAGAAACAACAAGAGGATAGGAAAGCAAAGAATAGAGAATAAAGAACACACACTTATTTCAACCAAATGAACAAACCTTTTAATCAGCACAGATTAAAAATCAGCAATAATTCAAATCCCTGAATCTGCCTGTCTCTCGTCTGAGCGCAGCACCTCCTTAATGCATCAAAAAGGAAAGGAAATTGATTTTACTCTGAGATGCTTCCCGTCCGTGGAAGGCTGGCGTTTCCAAGGGAACCGTGGCTTGGTTTCGGCCGCGCAGAGGGTTTCTCGGGAAAGTTCAGTCAGTTCGGTGCTACAGCAGAGGGCTTGATATGCTCACGAGTTAAAGAGGATGGATTTTGGGGAAGTTATCGGCGAGGAGCGTCCTCCCGGCCGATCCGTCCAAAAAAAGGGGAAAATGAAACTCACTCCGCTGTCAGCTTTAAAGGCTTCTGTCTCCCCAGTTGGCGCAACCGCTATGCACGATGGAACACTGCGATTCGTGACTTTTGACGCAGGAAAACGAAAGCTACTTCCAGTCAGCTTTCTTCTGACTGGAAGTAGCTCTCCTGGCGGGCTTTACACCCATGGAAAAAGAGAGTGAAAAATGTTTGCTGCTGGGTTTTAAACCATGAGTGACATGCGGGCACTTCCTGTCTGCGTATCGGCTGATTGGTCCGTGCCATGAGTGACGTGGGGCACTTCCTGTTGGAGTATTTGGCTGATTGGTCCATTTGAGGTGGCCGCCTCCCACAGTGGGCCGGTGCATTCTTGTTCTTGTTCTTACTTGTGGAGAAGAGAAGGGGGATGGTTTCAGATGGTTTCTACAACTGATTTTCGGCAATATATCCCAACAGTAGGTAAGCCATCCGTACTAGAACAGTTAAATGCTTCCCAAATAAAAACCATGCATCCCAAGTGATTTGCTTAAAAAGAGAAAGCAAGCCTTTCAGAAGGAAGACAGAGGAGTATGCAGAAGCAACTTAGGTCAAGATAAGAGAAAGCAAGTAGGCATACAGGAAGAGGCTGGAAGGCACAATTTCAGTGTGGTCAGGGTTAAAAAAGACCACAGGCTTCTGTTAGGTTTATTCAATGATGATTATAAAGTTAATGTGTGTGCATATGAAACATTGAAGAAATAAGATGCTACATTCTGTCCTGTGATTCAATCAGGAGGGTTATTCTAGTTTATGACTTGCCTTCAGCCAGAAGGCATTTACAGGGTCATAAACTTTTATGACCTGCCTTTCAGCCAGTTGGTCATTCTAGGGTCATAGGACCCACCCCATTGTGTCATGTTCTGTTGATAAAAGACTCTGCTGTTCTGGTTGGGGTGGGGTGCTGAAATGTGAGCAGGCAGCCTTTCTCCTCCTGCAGGAAGCTGTGTTTGAAAATCCCTAGGTGTGTCAGATTCATTTTTTGTCCTATATGAACTCATAACTTTTTGAAGCTAACAGCTTCAACCATAATGATGATCAGACAAATGAAAGTCTGGATAGAGCCAATTAACTCAATACATTTCAATAGGTTACAATTAATAGGTTACAATTAAGGAAGGAACTTAGCATCCCTTGTTCTTATCCACAGGCACATAGACATCCTGGCTCCTCTGCTATTGACTCTCTTATCTCTATGAGTTTGTTCTAAACCAAATCAGGAGATGGTGATGCTTCTTTCGCCTTTCACCTGTCTGTATGTAGAAGTAATATGAGGAGGCAACTGGAGTGACTGAGATGTAATAAATCACCAGGTCCTGATGGGTTCAGCCCCAGAGTCCTGGAGGCCTGTTCAGAGCAGCCCTGTAGGATTCCATAGTACCTCTTCAACCTTAGTCTGACTTAGGAGATAGACTAAAAGAACTCAGCCAAGGGTTCTCAGTGACAATAGACCTTTTGCCCTGACATCCCACATCATGAAGGTCCTAGAGAGACTTCTGTTAGTTCACCTCAACAAACAAACAAGCAGCTACCAGAACCCCCTGCACTTCACTTATCACCATGGAATTCTTGTTAAAGATACCATCATACACCTGCTTTAACAAACACACTGTCATTTCAACAAGGCAGGCAGCACTGTGCAGATCGTATTCTTTGATTCTCCAGTGCATTTAACACAATTCCGCCAGACTTACTTTGTGAGAACCTTCAGAAAACTCAGAGAGAGGCATAAATAATCACCTGTATAAAAAAAATAGCTGACAAAACATTATAAAGGTTCAAATGTCTAATGAACTTCACAGGGGACAGTACTCTCATCATCTTTTTTACTCTTTATACCTCTGACTTCCAGTACCAGACAAAGTCTGGTTATCTTCAAAGATACTCAAATGATTGTTTAGACATTAAGTGCATCAAAGATGGACAAATAGCTGAGTACAGAGAGCTGAAGAACCCATGTGTGAAATGGATGAAAATCATCTTATTTTGAATGTCAACAAGACAAGGGAGATGAGTGTAGATTTGAGAAGAAACAGATTTCAGAAGCAACCGGAACAAGTTGTATCTTGTTAACATCATAGGGGAGAAGGAGTAGAGTATAATTGCCCTGGTGTGCACTTCGACAACACAGTGGACTGGAAACACAACTTTTCAACCGTCTAGAAGAAAGGACAGAGCAGGTTGTACTTCCTAAGGAAGCCTAGGTTGTTCGGCATTTGCAGCAAGATGCAAGATATCTTTCATAAGTCTGTTGTGGAGAGTGTGATCTCTTCTGCCATCACATGCTGGTGACTTCAGTCAGTTCATCAGCCCAATAAAGAAGGCTGGAGGCTATTTCACAAAGAACAATTCTTCATAAAGTAAAGAATATTATGGACAACAATGTCTGCAGCAACACCTACAAGACCAGGTATATATATATATATATATATATATATATATATATATATATATATATATATATATATGGCATCAGACCAACCCATTACTGAGTGAGTGGTGGCGTCAGACCGACCCGCTGGAGAGTGTGTGGTGGAGGAAGTGAAGGTGTAAGACTGACACTCTGGAAAGGCCATAGTATTTTTACGCCGGCAGCGGTGGCTGCACTTTGAAGCAGAAGTCACTGGGAGATTAGAAGCATGGGAAGTACAGGGGTTGGACAACACCTGGTGTTAGACCACAATTATTTATTAGTATGATGTAGGGTCTCCTTTTGCGGCCAGTACATTCAATTTGTCTTGGGAATGATATATACAAGTCCTGCACAGTGGTAGAGGGATTTTAAGCCAGAGGGATTTTAAGCCATTGTTCTTGCAGTATTGTGGCCAGGTCACGACGTGTTGCTGGTGGAGGAAAGTGTTTCCTGATTCGCTCCTCCAAAACACCCCAAAGTGGCTCAATAATATTTAGATCTGGTGAATGTGCAGGCCATGGGAGATGTTCAACTTCACTTTCATGTTCATCAAACCAACCTTTCACCAGTCTTGGTGTATGTACTGGTGCATTGTCATCCTGATACACGGCACCTCCTCCAGTATACAATGTTTGAACCATTAGATGCACATGGTCCTCCAGAATGGTTCGGTAAACCTTGGCAGTGACGCGCCCATCTAGCACAAGTAAGGGGCCAAGGGAACGCCATGATATGGCAGCCCAAACCGTCACTGATCCACCCCCATGCTTCACTCTGGGCATCCAACAGTCTGGGTGGTACACTTCTGTGGGGCTTCTCCACACCGTTACTCTCCCGGATGTGGAGAAAACAGTAAAGTTGGACTCATCAAAGAACAATACATGCTTCACATTGTCCACAGCCCAGCTTTGGCTATGCAGCCCGGCCGTATATATAGCAGTTTTGGTGGACACAGGAGAGTTCAGTGCACATTTAATTCTGCCGTGATTTGGGCAGCCGTGGTTTTATATTTATTGGATACAATCCGGGTTAGCACCCAAACATCCCTTTCAGACAGCTTCCTCTTGCGTCCACAGTTAATCCTGTTGGATGTGGTTCGTCCTTCTTGGTGGTATGCTGATATTACCCTGGATACCGTGGCTCTTGACACATCACAAAGACTTGCTGTCTTGGTCACAGATGTGCTGGCAAGATGTGCACCAACAATTTGTCCTCTTTTGAACTCTGGTATGTCACTCATAATGTTGTGTGCTTTGCAATTTTTTGAGCAAAACTGTGGTCTTACCCTGCTAACTGGACCTTCACATTCTGCTCTTATTGGTTCAATGTGCAATTAATGAAAATTGGCCACCAGGCTGGTCCAATTTAGCCATGAAACCTCCCACACTAAAATGAGAGGTGTTTCAGTTTCATTGTCCAACCCCTGTAGGTAAACAGTGTAAAAGATTTGGGTAGTGGAGATTTATTTAGGAGCTGAGAGAAGGCAGGCTGTTTGTTTTACTCAGCGAGGTATGGCTGATTTATTTGTTGTAGTCTCTTGTTATTCACACACAACAATAAACAGTGATAGCCGACGTGAGTTTTGAAATGGCAAAGCTTTGTCTTAAACAGAAAATCGAACGTGCGTCTACACAGCGTTCACAGACCAGTGTCGTGCATTTGCAAGGGTCAGATAGCTATGGTGCATTCAGGAGTATGGGACATTTCACAATTACAAGGAAAGAGACATAAAAGGAACAGAATTTAACTCATACAATACTGTATTTATTCAGAAACATTATGGGCTTTCTTACAATACTGAATGCTCTATAATTGTATTTCTGTTATTTTTGATTGTGCACATCTGCTAGCTTTTTATTCTAAAAGAATCTATAATATTACAGCAGCAAATTATCAAAGTTTTTCAAAAGCCTGTTTAAAAGCGCCAAGTGAGGCTTCAGATCATACAGCGACAATTGTGCTGTCATTGTTTCTCAGGGCAGAATTTGCATTTGCTGACCCTTGTCCATTAACTACTGGATATACAGGAATACAGTCATACAAGTGTCAACTCCTCTGAGATAGCATGGGAATTTTTTTTTTTTTGGCAAGGACCTACCAAAAATGGCATCCCCCATGTTTTTAAATTAAAAACTGTCCCACACACATGAAAGTCACACTGGTAGCTCAGAACACACGTGTAAGCACGTAGAAAATGTTACAAGTGTATATTTCTGTAAAAAATGCAATATTTGGCAATTTCTTTTTTTTTATATTATTTAAAAGTTCAATGTATAACATGAATGAATAAATACCTCATTTTATTTCAGTGTTCAATTCTGTGTAAGGTAACAGATCATTAAAATTGTCTTCGGACCTTTACTGGTTGATGATTTTCTTTATTCGGACCCCACTGATTTTTAATTGGTTACCCCTGGTTTAATGTTAATAAATATTTATTTCATGCCATGTGCACCATCCAATGCAGATAATTGGCACAATCCACATTTAGTGAAAACTAGTGTCACTGGATGAGTCATAAAGCAAACACATTGGTTAGCTATTCGTCAAATTTGTGCTGACGCCAAAGAAAATCATCAGAAGCAGGCAGGTGTTCTTCAAACTGCAAACGTGAATTGTCTATGCAATGCTAAAATCTCGGATTCAGAAAAAGATACTGAAATATCTGAAAGGTTGGACAGAGGCAAGAATATATCAGGAGATTGAGACTGAGACAACAAGATCTCCCTTATCCTTGGCCCTTTATCAAAGAATTTTTTGAAATAGCCGAAAAATTGAGCTTTCAATTCATATAGAGGCATCTGCCGTTTTTTTTTTTTTAAGTTACTTTATACTTTTATACTTTAAGTAGTTTTTGAAACACTTACCTTTTCACTTTTATTTGGGTAAATAGGTGAAGTTGATACTTCAATTTTTACCAGAGTGTTTTTAAACTGTAGTATCTATACTTCTACTTAAGTAACAAATGTGTGTACTTTTGACAGCACTGGTTAGCTTGACCACCTTAGTGTGGAGTGTTGAAACCTACCATGGTCCAAATACATAAAGGCCAACATAAGAAAATGGAGGATCAGTTAGTAAGCGTTAAGCAGGCAAATTTGCCATAATTTGCTGCTCTCTCCTACCTCAAAGCTTTCGGCAAGTGACACATTTGTGGCTTAGACTGCCTATGGATCTCTTAGCTCCAGCTATACATAATCCACTTTAGTGTTAATTTCATTAACGAAAACTAAACGAAAATATTTTCGTCAACGCACATTTTTCACCGAACGAAAACTAGACGAGACGAGACGAAAATCCCCACTAATAAACAATAACTGGGAGAAAATCAGAAATAATTTTCGTGGACTAATAAAGACGAGACGAAAATGCAGTTCGGTAAATAAAGACTGGGCTAAAATCTATGGACATTTTAGTTCACGAACAAAGACGAGACGAAAATTACATATAATTATTTTATGGTTTTTTCAAATCCTGTCTCTGCCTCCTCCTTGCTCCACACACCCACTTTCAAACATGGAGCGGGCGGCACAGAGTAGCGTACACAACACAACAAACCTGAAGAGACTCGTCGCAGTTCAACACAAAGACATCACAGTAAGTTAACAGAAAGATTGGTGGTGGTTGTTTATAATGTAACATTAAGTCAACGGCTATAATGTCCAAATGAAAAACTAACTACTGTTGGCTAACTTTCATAGCATTTAGTATCCAGGCTGGCTACGTGATGTTAGCTTGTTAGCACGTAGCGACTGTAGCCACTTGTTGATAGAATTGTATGTGAAGTAAAATTTATGCGGGCAACTATAGTTTCAGTTAAATTGCAAGTTTGATTAAAGCAGACAGAGCCTGAGGTAATCTAGGAAATGCAAGTGAACTATAGTTAACACAAAACACCTTGGCAGCTACACATGTATGCTAAATGCTAAAACGAACTGAAACAATTTATAAGGATAAGAAAATAAAAATAATATGCCACACATATTTCAGAACAACTTTAACCTAGATTTTCGTACACAAAATAGCCATTGCTAGCAGAACCACTGCAGGGATTGGGATGCAAACTCCCAGTGTCTTTATTTGGTGACATAAAATGCTGCTCTGTTTATCTGCACATTACTATTACAAGGACATTTGATTTGAATTGGCATCAATATTAATACAACCAAAATGCATGCACACATAAAAATGTCTGCAATTTATTCCTGCATAAAATGATAGTTAGGTTGTTTGTATGAGTTTGAAATGGATTGTCAAATGTAGTTTTTACAGAGACTTAGTTTTTGTCAAGGAAAAAACAGACCTATATGCTACTTATACACTTGGACTTCCTGTTATGCTGTTTATCTATTCTGACATTGTATTAA
>NW_015151803.1:145981-147506 GCF_000732505.1 Cyprinodon variegatus | reverse complement strand
GCTAACCAAACTGGATAAACACTGCGGCGTTGAGGCAAGGTCTGAAAGCCGGTTATATACTGGAGGATCCTCTTGATGATGAGATGCGCCTCAGGTGTGTCGAACGCTCAGCTCAGGAGGATCCACGGCGAACTCTGCTGGAGAAAGGTGGAACTTCTCCAGATCCCAACAATGATACTCGGAAGGGACAGAAGTAAGGTCAGGAGAGTCCATCTCCCCCCTACCTCTAGGAAACTGAACAGCGGGAGCTGCAGAACGAAGACATGTCTCATGGCAGGAAGTAGACCAAGACTCAATGTGGTGTTCAGCCCAGTTGATATGGGGATTATGTCATTCCAGCCACTCAAATCCAAGCACCAAGGGGGAACATGCAGAAGGAAAAACAAAAAAGGTTAACGTCTCACAATGATTTCCGGAGATCAACAGCTCTAGAGGTTGTGTTTGATGAGTAACTTGATGGAGTTTCTTTCCATCAAAAGCAGAAACACTGAGCGGCTTGGATAACGGAACTGTTTCAATCTGTAACTGCAGGACCAGGTTAGAGTCAATAAGATTACGCTCACATCCAGAGTCAACGAAAGCAGACAAGGTGAGATTCTGGTTTGAGAAAAAAAGAGTAGCAGGTAGCATCAAATGAGGAGACTTTTCAGTTTTCAAATGGCCCGTCAGACTCCTCAGTTCCTCTGACGGGCCCTGGCTTTTGACTTAGCCGGGCATGAAGCAATGAAATGACCAGTCTCACCACAGTATAGACACAGATTGCCCCTGAATCGTCGTTGTCTCTCCTCAGGGGTTAGTCTTGTTTGTCCAATCTGCATGGGTTCGGCCTCCGTTCCATCTGAGTGAGAGACTTGGACAGGAACAGAATAAGTCTGGTTTTTAGATTTTGGCTTGGAAACAGGCTCTGTGGATCCAGAAAAAACAGAAGCATTATTTAATGCAGGGGCAGGCACAGAAAAATTTAGACTTCTTTGTCTAGTGCTGTTTCTAGCTCGAAGTCTGTTGTCCAACCTGATGGTTAAGCGGATTAAATCCTCTAAACTAGTTGGTTCGTCGAGCGTAGCTAGTTCATCCTTGATGTTATCATTTAGGGCCTTAAAATATGCACATTTGTTCCACCCAGAGGCTGCGGCTTTGACCCGGAAGTCGATAGAAAACTCCGCCACTGTGGAATTTCCCTGTTTCAAATTTAGCAGAGCTCAGGAGTCAATAGTTTGATCAGAGTCATGGTTAAATACCTGGGAAAATTCTGAAACAAACTCAGAAAAAGTACACCTGAAACTGGACTCAGAAGAGAACCTTGCCTCCGCCCATTCAAGGGCTCGTCCAGTGAGTTGGGACAAAATAAATGTTATCATCTTTCTATCATTTGGAAAACTGCCAGGAGAATGTTCAAAAATTAGTCGACATTGGAACAAAAATCCCTTACAATCCTTCTGGTTACCTGAGAATTTTTCAGGGAGACTGGGACGGAACTCAGGAGATGAAGTCACTACTGGTGACCTTGGAGGCGGAAGTGAATCCG
>NW_015151803.1:141514-143448 GCF_000732505.1 Cyprinodon variegatus | reverse complement strand
AGGCTCAGGTCGCTAACCAAAGTAGGTCAACACTGCAGCGTCGAAGCAAGGTCTGGCAGCTGGTAATAAAGGGCAGGTCTCTTGATGAGAAGATGCGCCTCAGGTGTGCTGGAAGACTCCAGCTCCAGGAGACCCACGGCGCACGCTGCTGGAGGAAGGTGGTACAGCTCCAGATCCCAACACATGTGACCTGGAGGGGAGGGTTGGACTACAAAGGTGGGCATATATTAACTTGTAAAATTCATAAAATGGCCACTCCTATCCCATTACAAAAGGAGTAGGTTGGACTACAAAAACTAAACTCCAGACAATAGATTTAAGAACTCAGAAAATGGCTGCCCCAGCTATGCGGTTGAATACAGTTAAACATAAACAGAACCTCCATTACACGAACCTCAGAAAAGAAAGACAAGAAAATCAAGATGAAAGAAACACAAACTTAAAGCCAGTCATACCGCATTCATTCAACCCATAAAACCACATCTCTTTATTAACCCATTCAGATGAAACATCAGCATAAAGAGTCCCAAAGTTTAAATCAAAGCTTTGCAAAACCTGACTCAACTATTTTGCCCAAGCTTAGCACCTCATTCAAATCATCAGATGCAATAATGAGAGGTTTTACTGTGAGATGGCTTGCGGTCTAGGTGAGGGAGGAGGGAAGATGGAAAGCAACTTCGGATGTCGGCTCTACTCAAGTCCGTCTCCAAATCGGGTCGATTCTCACAAGAAACTTAGATTAGTCTGAGGCAAACAGCAGAGCAATCTGATGGGTTTTAATCGAGGTAGTTAACTTATGGTTATCACTGAGGGCATCCCCCCGTGATTGCACCGCAAAGGCCCTGTGACACTGGATCCTCGAAGGAGACAGCACCTAGGTGGAGATTCCGTTTTCTCACCCAACTCGTTGGGTTGAAAGATGATACACTGCAGTCCATGGCTTTTGACGACAGGAAAAGTGGAAAGAAATTTTCGATAGCTTCCAGGAAATATCACGACTGCGTGATATGTTTTTAAATCTAGCTTTGGAAGGAGGATCCTCTTTTCCCTCCAACTCTAACTTTCTCCCTTATTATGCCTGAATCTGAAGAACCCTATTTTTGCTCTCTGTGCCTTTGCTGGGGCGAACACACGTTTCCCATGCTATCTGTGCATGCTCTGGCATGGTGAGTGTTTCGGTTTGGCAGTATATGGTGACTTCATATCTTATGCTCTCATGAAGATTGAGGGGGAAAAGATATCTAAGAGTATGGTTTTCCTCCAAGCCAGGACCATTTCACCATTGGAAATAGGCATCTCGTAACCAACAGCAATATTATCTTGTCAGTTCAGTCTTTTTCTGATGGATGCAAGGGGCACTGACATCACGGTGGCTGGGTCAGCAACCCAGTCTCATGGGAAAATGTACCCCCACTACGTTGGTCCATACTGCAAAACGTAGTGGAGGTACATTAATGGCCTTTTTTTTGTGGTACTGTTACATTTCTTCTGCCTATACGCTTTCTATTGTTTTACGTCCTAGTCACGTGACTTTCAAGATTCCAGCTGGGAGAAGAAAAAAAATATATATAGATGGCCGACATTCGCTCATTTTTTTGTGGAAAGATTAATGACTGGAGTTTGTTTTTGCATTAAAATGAGTTTTGATTACATTTCTAGTGAGAAATGTATAGTTGGTTGCCAGAATATTTACTCAGGGAATGTACATATTCACTAGGTTGTTCGTTTCTTGCAAAGATTTTTCAAGATAATGTGAAACTGTAACGTTTTGGTATAAACATGGCTTAGATTTCTCTAACTTTTAGTGGGAAAATCAATAATTTCAATCAGTTTCTGCATTTAAATGGGTTTTGATTACATTTATAGCGAGAAGTGTAGGGTTTATTTACATAATATTTACTTAGTGTAAAGGAAGAAAAATATTCTAAAATAGT
>NW_015151803.1:136015-139082 GCF_000732505.1 Cyprinodon variegatus | reverse complement strand
ATATATATATATATATATTTTTTATATATATTTTTTTCTTGTCCCAGCTGGAATCTTTAAAGTCACGTGACTAGGACGTAAAACAATAGAAAGCGTATAGGCAGAAGAAATGTAACAGTACCACAAAAAAATGGCCATTAATGTACCTCCACTACGTTTTGCAGTGTGGACCAACGTAGTGGGGGTACATTTTCCTATGAGACTGGGTTGGGGTCAGTGTGCATTTAATGTTTGTCTCTCAAAGCCTGACAAATAGAAGAATAGTGTTCACTTCCTGTTTGGACTGTTGAACAGTGTTGTAGCTGTTCAGAAAATCTCTGTCTAAATTAAGTTATTTTTTTCTGTGATAGCTCTGTATCTAAGTAACTTAAACTGTCCAGAACCCCTTTAAAACATAACGCGTTCTGCTGCACTTTTCTACTTGAGCACTTCACATGGTTTTAACAGTAGCTAGCCTAGGTTAGTGCTAGCTTATCATCGCTATGGCTTCTCTTTCTCCCTCCCTTGACTCTTTTCCAACTCTTCCTTCTTCCTCTCCTCTCTCCTGCTCTCTGTGTCAGATGGTCAGTTATTCCTCTGCCTTCTTTAATGATAATGGTATGTGTAATAAGTGTAGTATTTTTGTAGCTTTGGAGGCGAGGGTGTCAGAGTTAGAATCCAGGCTTCACGCTGTTGAACATCCAGGACTTAAAGTAGGCCCCCCCACATAGCTTTCCTCCAAAAGTGCCTGAGCTGCCAGGGGACTGGGTAACTGTACGCAGAAAGCATGGTCGTGGATCTCTGCCTACTGGTCACAGCCAACCCGTTCACATTTCTAACTGATTTTCCCCACTCAGTGACGCACCCACTGAGAAGCCCACTCTGGTGATTGGCAGCTCCATAGTCAGAAACGTGGCATTAGAGACCATAGTCAAATGTTTGCCAGGGGCCAGAACGGGCGACATAATGCCACCCGGTTACGCCAATCAGAGGTCACTAAAATTAGTGTTGCTTCGGTGTGTAAGTTTGCCAAAACAATGTCGGACTCTGTAATTTTCTCTGGTCCCCTCCCTGATCTGACCAGTGATGACATGTTTAGCCGCATGTCGTCATCCAACCGCTGGTTGTCTAGGTGGTGTCCTGAAAACAACGTGGGCTACATTAATAATTGGCAATCCATTTGGGGAAAGCCTGGTCTGATTTGGAGAGACGGCATCCATCCCACTTTGGATGGTGCAGCTGTTCTTTCTAGGAATCTGGCCACATTTATTAGTCCTCCTAAACCCTGACCAACCAGGGTGCAGACCAGGAAGCAGAGTCGTAGTTTAACACACGTCTCTGCAGCTTATCTATTGTTATCCACTCTTCAATCCACCCAGACACTGTCTTGCCCACAACCAAAATCTAATAAATTAGCAAAGATTCCCAAAGGAGTATGATAATCTAATTAAAATTAAATTAACTCCAATTAGGAAAAAGTTAAAATGATTAAATGTATTCTGTTTAACAGAAGATCTTTCATCTAAAAGTCTGCCAGTTAATGACTTGATCAGTGATAATAACATTGATTTATGTTGCTTTACAGACATCTGGCTGCACCAAGAGGATTATGTAAGCATAAATGAGGCAACTCCTTCATGCTATTTAAATTTTCACATACCCAGACGTTCTGGGCAAGGAGGAGGAGTAGCAACAATCTTCCAGTCTGACTTACTGATTACTCCCAAAACAGTTAATACCTACAACTCTTTTGAACATTTAACCCTTAATTTATCTCATCCAAATTGCAAAGCAAGAAAAACTGTTATTTTTGTAACTTTGTATCGTCCACCAGGTCCTTACTCTGAGATTTTGGGTGAGTTCCTCTCTGATTGGGTACTAAATACTGACATAGTAGGAGATTTTAACATCCATGCTGACATTGAAGGCGATACCTTAAGAGCAGCCTTTAATGCTGTCTTAGACCCTATATTGGCTTTTGTTCAAAATGTGAATAGTCCCACACATTCTCATCTTCATACTTTGGATCTTAATATATATATTAATATAATATATTAAATAACAGTATTTCCCTACAACCCTGTCCTCTCTGACCACTTTTTAATAACCTTTAGGATTACTTTAACAGAGTTCTCCTCCACCAAAACAAGGATACATTTTAGCAGATCATTATCAGATAGTGCAGTTATAAACTTTACAGAATCTGTTTCACTCTCTCTCTCCTCTGTGTTGCTGAGCAGTACTGCAGAGTGCAAAGCTTGGTTTATTTCCATTCAGAAGTTGATGATTTTGTTGAAGGGGTTGCTAGTTCTCTGCGTACTGCAGATGCAGCCCCTTTGAAAATGAAAACCATTAAAATTAGAAAGCTGGGTCCTTGGTTTAAGGCAGAGCTGCGCACTTTGAAGCAAAATGCTAAGAAACTGAAGAGAAAATATCGCCCCACAGGCCTACGGGAATCTGTTGGGATCTGGAGGTCTGTCCACCTTCCTCCAGCAGAGGGTGCCTCTAGGTCTCCTGCTCACAGCTTATGTATTATTATAGAGTCACACTCAACACTACATACACATCAGGTTATGTATGAATTTACCTTCTTTAAAACATTATGTGCATTGATTCGAACTGAGATATTTCAAATATACTACAGTGTCATATACTGTCATTAAGTGTGTAGACAATTTTTAAAACAATACTGGTGTGAAAAGCCTAAATGTGACAATTTGAATTATAATGAACTGATAAAATCTCTGTATTGCTACAGGTGTGTCCAGTGCTGAGGTTCTTGCAGGCCATCCACAGGGGGATAGTGGTGTGGGAGCCTCTTATAGCCAGCCGGGACCTATTGGTATGTCTTAACAATTCATTTTTCATATGAAGTATAATATACTTAGGCACATTTTCATTCTAATGACAACCTGTGTGTTATTGGAGAATCAGGTGAAGATTCTTGTGATGAGGGCCCTTCACCATCACACATGCAGCATAGTATGTATGCTTTACCTTTTTTTAAATTAACATCACAGTATCTGCTTTTATTTAGATCAGGATACCAATAATACTGGTGTTTAAAAACTTTATAGGTTTTTTTTTT
>NW_015151803.1:130304-133499 GCF_000732505.1 Cyprinodon variegatus | reverse complement strand
TATATATATATATATATATATATATATATATATATACCAAAGTCTAGGTGTGGGTGTGTATTTTCTTCTGTGCATGTGTGCGTGCATATGTGAGTGTATATGTCTGTGCGCAGGCGGTCCTGCTCATACTTCATGCCACCCCTGCATAAGTCAGTGCCCCACTGGTGCCACCCCTATCAAAAATGTCTGGACACGCCCCTGTGTGTGACCAGTCCCGGATCTGTTTCTCTGCATAACTCATATTACTTGTGTTTATTTCAATAAACAGTCAAACTTTTCATCTGCCTCCGTTGTGTTCTGCATGTGGGTTAGAACTCTGAATCCCATCATGACAGAATCCTACCTAGTCTGAAAAAATAGTTTACTGCTTCATAAGAGGACCCTTTGTAAAGCAAGAGTAGCATATTTCTCCTCATTAAAAGAGGGGAATAAAAATAATCCTAGATTTCTTTTTTTTTTTTTGAACTTTTTATTTTCAATAAAAATGTTTATATCAACACATACATATGTCCATCCATGTCACATCTCACAATTCACATCTTAATATCTTCTTATAGATCATTTTAGACCTTTCACTTACATCAGACATACAGGCTGTCAATTCCAGCTCCGTTAACAGTTATCCAGGGTCTATTGAAGGAGAAAATAACAAAAAGAACCTACAAAAATGACAAATAAAGGTGCATTTCCTTCAGATAGACACTAGCCCAATTAAGAGAAACCCATATTCATTAATAACATTCATGGATGTATAAGTCACAATGATTAAGGTCAAATGTACAACAGTAGGCACACTGGGAAAACAGATTAAAGTAATAAAAGTACACAATACAAGATAAAGTCAAAACACAATCTCAAATAAATAAATAAATAAATAAAAATAAAATAAAAAAAGGACCAAAGAGGTGTCAAGGTCCCAATATGAATTTAGCTATAGGTTTCCACTTAGTTTCATAGGTCTCCAGCTTAAAATGTAGTCTTGATGTTGTTTTTTCCATTATGTAGACTTTTCTGATTCTATCTCTCCACTCTGTGATACTAGGAGGTTGTGGCCTTAACCATGCAGATGTTATACACTTCTTCATGGTCATGACACCAATCAAGTATTTGTCTTTATTGATCACGTCCATGGGAATTATTCCTAAAATATTTACAGATATATCCAGATCTAAATAAATGCCTAAAATATTTTTTATATCTGTTTGCACATTTTTCCAAAACTTAACCACCTTTGGACAATCCCAAAATATATGAGTAAAATCCCCCACCTTTCCACAGTTTCTCCATAGAAACTGTGGAAAGGTGCCAAGATGTCCCGCCATATTTAGATGTAATAATTGGAGAGCTAAAGTAACGCATCTTGACTTTCCAGTCAAATTCCCTCCATGTTGGGCTGTTGGTTAATATGTGTCCAGAGCTGAATGTTTCTTCCCAGTCCTCATCTGCTATTATTATATTAGCCTCTAATTCCCACTTCTCCTTAATCCCTTAATATTGGATTCATATTGTAGGCTTTTGTATAGTTTTGAGATCATGGCTTTTTTTGATTCACTTTTTGCTATTGATAATAGAATTTCTTCCGTCTTGGTCATGTCTGTTGAGATTTTCTGCCATTCACTATGATTCTGAAGGTAATGTCTGAGCTGCAGATATCTGTAAAAATCTTTTTTTGTAAGTTAATTTCCAGTTTAACTTGTTCAAAAGATTTCATTGTTGACCCTTTAAAAAGCTGTTCTATAAATACCAGTCCCCCTTTCGTCCATTTCTCAAACCCTGTGTCCATAGTAGCAGGGATAAAGTCTGTAATCTTAGTTATTTTTACAATTTATATATAGAGTCCGGAAAGTTAAATTTTTTCTTTATTCTTGACCAAATATTAATTGTTTCCTTAATCCAGTAATTTTGAATCTTGAGATTTATCTATGGACATATTTGGGCAGACCCTTTGCTCCATATCTACCCATATTGTCTCTTGATCCTTTGCTAACCACAGGGCTATGGCTCTCAATTGAGCAGCCCAATAATAGTTCTTTAATTCAGGTAAACCTAGCCCTCCATTACTCTTTGGGGACTGGAGTATTTTAAGTTTAATTCTTGCTTTTTTATTTTGCCATACAAACTTTGATATTGTTTTATCCATCTAACCATCTATCCATATCCATTAAACAAATGCTTTGAAAACCCAAATTCTAGTAATGTCTGGTATAGAAAACTCAGTTTTACCCTGTCAAAAGCCTTTTGGGCATCCAAACTAATCAGGAGGGAAGATTGTGGTTTAAGTTTTGCACATGATATTACATTTAGTGTCCTTCTAATGTTGTTTGCTCCCTGCCTGCCTGGGATAAATCCTGTTTGATCTGGTTTAATTATTTTTTTATATATATATTTGTATTCTTTCTGCCATTATACTTGTCAGTATTTTTAAGTCGTTACATAGTAAACTCACAGGTCTATAACTTTCACATAAAGTTGAGTCTTTACCCTCTTTATATATCACAGATATATTTGCTTCAGACCATGTTTTAGGGGGGTCTCCCATCATTAGTGCATAGTTAAATACCTTACATAATACTGGCGTTAGTTCTTCCCTAAATGTTTTGTAGAACTCCCTTGGCAGTCCGTCTGTTCCCGGGGATTTGTTGTTTTTGAGGGTTTTAATAACTTTCAGAATTTCCTGTGGAGTTATAGGTTGCGTCATTTCCAACGATTCTTCTTCTGATAAGGTTGGGAGATTAATTCTTTTGAGAAAAGAAGAGGTTTCATCTTACTGAGTATTTCTGTCCGAATCATCATACAGTTCTTTATAATAGTCTGCGAAAGCTTCAGCTATTTCTTTCGGTTGTGTTTTAATCTGCATATTCAAGGGGTGTTTTATTTTGGAGATGTGCCTATTTACTTGGGCTTTCCTAAGTTGAAATGCCAAAAGACGACTCGCCCTATTACCCATTCTCTTCTAATTTATCCATTGCCTTTTTAAGTTCTCCCACTATTTTTTTATCCCCTAATTTTTGTTCCCTTTCCAATTCTTTGATCTTATTTTCCACCTCGTTTTGTTCTTTAATTCTGGCTTTGTTTATTCTAGATGATATTTCTATAATTTTCCCTCTTATCACTGCTTTTCCTCCCTCCCATGATATTGTTGGTGAAACTTCCCCATTATCATTTATTTCAAAGTATTCCTTAATTGACTCTTTG
>NW_015151803.1:114423-129476 GCF_000732505.1 Cyprinodon variegatus | reverse complement strand
TGATGACAGAACACTCTGGCCAACAACTTAACTCAGCATTTCACCTCCGGAGGCTGATTGAGGATAACGCCAAGCAGATTCGAGGCCAAGAATCTACCCTCCGTGAGTTTAATACACGTTTGGATCAACAAACCCGTGTTTTTCAGGAATTAGCCGGGTCGTTGAGAAATGATAACGCAGAACCAGTTCAACTTCCGGTTCCGGAGCCAAGTCCGCTTCAAGGGTCAGAACCTGTCTTGTCACTTCTGGAATTCCGTCCATCACTTCCGGAGAAGTTCTCAGGTATTCCAAGCAAATGTAAAGGATTCTTATTCCAGTGCAGGTTAATTTTTGAACACTCACCTTCCAGGTTTTCTAATGATAAGAGAAAGATAGCTTTCATCCTTTCTCAACTTGCCGGAAAAGCTCTTGAATGGGCAGAGGCTAGGTTTGCCTCAGAAATCAGTTTTCGGTGCACTTTTGAGCAATTTTTAAATGAGTTTTCTCAAGTCTTCAATCAGGATTCGGATAAATCCATTGACTCTCGAGCTCTACTCTGTCTAAGACAAGGAAATCAGACTGTGGCAGATTTTTCAATTAACTTCAGGGTCAAAGCCGCAGCTTCTGGTTGGAATGAATGAGCGCTTATTTTATGGCGTTAAATGAAGATATCAAGGACGAACTTGCCACACTCGATGAACCAACTAGTTTGGAAGACTTAATCAGGCTAACTATTCATCTGGATAATAGACTTCGAGCCAGAACCAGGTCAAGGCAAAGAAGGCACATTTTTTCTGCAGCTGCTTCAGCAACTAACAGCTCTTCTGTTTTTTCTGAATCTCCAGAGTCCAGCTCCAGACCGAGGAATATTAATCAATCTGCATCTGCTCCTGTTCACGTTACTCACTTTGTCTCCCCATCCACAGAGAGGTCTGAGGTCGAACCCATGCAGATTTGGCAGACAAGACTTTCTAGTGAGGAGAGACAATGAAGATTCAAGGGGAATCTGTGTTTGTATTGTGGTGAGCTCCACCATTTTATTTCTTCCTGCCCAGCTAAATCAAAAGCCGGGGTCCGTCAGAGGATGTGAGGAGTCTGACAGATCATCTATGATCTGAGAAATCTCCTCAACTTTTGCTTCCAGCTACCCTGTTCTGTTCCGACCAGACTCTCACTCTATCCGCCTTCATTGATTCTGGTTGTGAGAGAAATCTAATTGACTCTAATCTGGTTCAACAGCTGAAAATAGACTATCCCTCTGAAGAAGCCTCTCCGAGTCTCAGCCATTGATGGAAAGAGGCTACATCAAGTTACACATCAGACACGGCCTCTAGAACTCTGGCAATCACAGGGAGACTTTAACGTTTTTTTTTTTTCCCTCTGCCTGTTCGTCTCTGGTGCTGAGATACGAGTGGTTAGAACTTCATAATCCTCACATCAACTGGGCAAAACGTCACATTGAGTCTTGGTCGGCCTCCTGTCACGTCTCCTGTCTCCGTTCTGCAGCACCTGCTGTTCAGTCTCCAAGGGGTAGGGGGGAGATGGACCCCCCTGAACTTTCTTCTGTCCCGTCCGATTATTATGACTTGGCACCTGTTTTCAGCAAGGTCAGTGCTATGTCTCTTCCACCTCACAGACCATACGACTGTGCCATAGATCTGTTACCAGGAGCTCCCCTTCCCAGCAGTCGACTTTTTAATATCTCCAAACCTGAGAGAGAGACAATGGAGAAATACATCAATGAGTCACTAGCTGCTGGAATCATCCGACCGTCTTCATCCCCTCTCGGTGCTGGTTTTTTCTTCGTGGGTAAGAAGGATGGTTCTCTTCGACCCTGTACAGACTACAGAGGATTAAATCAAATAACCATAAAAAATAAGTATCCCTTACCACTGCTAGCATGTGCTTTTGAACCCGTTCAAGGGGCAATGGTGTTCACTAAACTTGATTTAAGAAATGCCTATCATCTTCTTAGAATAAGAGAGGGAGATGAATGGAAGACGGCTTTCAAGACCCCCATTGGCCAATTCGAATATTTGGTTATGCCTTTTGGCCTGACAAATGTTCCTGCCTGTTTCCAAGCTCTTGTCAATGACATGTTAAGAGATTTCCTCAATGTTTTTGTTTTTGTGTACATCGATGATATCCTGATCTACTCCAAGAACCTGTCTGACCATAAGAAGCACATCCGTCTGGTCCTCCAAAGACTGCTTGAAAATAAACTTTTCTTAAAAACTGAGAAATGTGAGTTTCACCAACCTTCTGCCACTTTTCTAGGGTTTGTGCTCCAGGGCGGGCAGGTGAAGCCATCTGAAGACAAAATAAGAGCAGTCCTAGACTAGCCGACACCCGAGAATCGCAAGCAGCTTCAAAGATTCCTGGGGTTCGCTAACTTCTATAGAAGGTTTATCAGGAACTACAGCCAGGCTGCTCAACCTCCCACAGCTCTGACTTCTGTTAAGAAGACATTCCACTGTTCTGCAGAGGCCGATGCTGCATTCAATAAATTAAAGGCGACTCAAACCTGACTCTCTTTCTCGCCTGTACTCTCCTGATAAGCCTGATACTCCTGAACCTGTTCTTCCTGCCTCTTGCACAGTGGGAGCCATTACCTGGGAAATCACTGACCTGATTAATCTGGCCTTGGCTTCTGAACCTGACCCAGGAAATGGACCTCCTAACAAGACGTATGTACCCACCTCTGTCAGATCCCGACTCATCCAATAGATGCATGCATCTAAATTCTCAGCCCATCCAGGAATCAGTAGTACCATCTCTCTCATCACCCGGTGTTTCTGGTGGCCGTCCCTTCACAAAGACGTAAAGGAGTACGTTTTGGCCTGTCCCATCTGTGCCAGAAACAAGCCAACCCATCAACCCCTTTCTGGTCTGCTTTAACCCCTGCCAGTTCCGTCCCATCCATGGTCCCACATTGCAGTGGATTTCGTTACCGGTCTCCCCGTGTCCAAGGGTATGTCTACTATCCTCACCATAATTGACCGCTTCTCTAAGGCCTGTCATCTGGTTCCCCTGAGGAAACTCCCAACTGCTTTCCAGACCGCTCAGCTTCTGGTTAAGCATGTGTTCCGACTCCATGGGATACCACAAGAAATCCTGTCTGATCGAGGTCCCCAGTTCACCGCCCAGGTTTGAAAATGTTTTTGTACAGCTCTCAACTCCAAGGTTGCTCTCACTTCAGGATATCACCCAAAATCCAATGGCCAGACTGAAAGGATGAATCAGGAGCTAGAATCCACTCTCTGTTGCCTGACATTTACTAATCCGACCAATTGGAGCCAGTACTTTGCATGAGTTGAATATGTCCATAATTCGCAAAGATCTTCTGCAACCGGACTCTCCCCTTTTCAGGTCTCCATAGGGTATCAACCACCACTCTTCCCAGCGGATGAAAAGGAGATCTCTGTTAGTTCCGTCCACCAACACATTCGCCGTTGCCAGGGGTGTGGAACGAAACTGTCTCTGCTCTGAACCGGACGGCCGCCCAAAATAAAAGATTCTCTGACAGAAAACAACGCCCTGCACCTGAATACTCACCTGGACAAGAGGTATGGCTCTCCACACACGACATCCCTCTAAAATCAATGTCCCGTAAATTATCCCCCAGATTCATCGGTCCATACAAGATCGCCTCCATCGTCTCAACCCGTCTGCTGTCCGTCTGCACCTACCACCTTCTCTACGCATCCATCCCACCTTCCACATCTCACAGATTAAGCCTGTTCTCACCAGTCCTCTGCGCCCTCCGTCCGACTCCCCTCCACCCGCCTGGGATATTGATGGCCATCCGGCGTTCACCGTTCGCCGGATTGTGGACTCCCGTCGTCGGGGCCGCGGTTGGCAGTACCTCGTCGACTGGCAGGGCTACGGTCCGGAGGACCGCACCTGGGTTCCGGGGGTCCTTCATTCTGGATCTGTCCCTCATCGACGACTACAAGAACTCTCTTCCTTCCACTTCCTCTGGACCGCCTGGAGGCGGTTGTTGAGGGGGGGGTACTGTTGGGAGGGTATCCCTGGGTCTCCTGAGCTAAAGCCACCAGCAGACCTGCGGCTGATCATCTCATCAGGAGACCAGCTTTATAAGTAGCGGCTGTACTTCCTTTCAGTGCCAGAGTGTTAAACAGTTATGGTTAGCAAGCCTGAGCCAAACCTGTAGCCTGAATCTCTGACTGCTTAGAAAGCCAACCTGATTCTAACCTGCCTTTGTCCTCTCTACCTTCCTAGGAAGACCTTATTGACTCAGGAGCTCTGGAGGAGCTCACATTCAAAAACCAGCCTGCCTGCTCTGTGAAGCCAAACCTGAGGATCAACAGTCTTAATCTGCAAGCTAGTTCTCTGGAGAGAACTAGGAGATTAACTTAAGGTCTGAACCTCTCAAGTCTGAAGTCAAGCCCTGCCGCTGCTAAACCCTCTGCTGAACCCTCAGTCTCTGGACCCTTCTGGTTCCCTCTCGCCAACACTCAGTCTGAACTACCATCAGGTACAGATCATTACAAGCTCTGTCAAGACCCCTCTGCTATTTGGGTAACCAAACTATCTCTCTCTGCAGAGAGCCCTGTGATTCCAGTCCCGGACCCGTTCCAGTATCAGTGCAAATAACTTCATTGTGTGATCTCTCAATAAACTGTTGTTAACTTTTACTCAGTCTCCGTGGTGTTCTGCATGTGGGTTAAATCAGTTAGACCAGTCATGACACTCTTTGAGTTCTTTGACAATATTTTCATTGGAGATGATCGATACATTCATTCTCCAATATCTAAAGCAAGGTTCTTTACTTGTACTTAAAGTTAGCAGAGTAGTTGCATGATCACTTATAGTTATATTTTCTATGTTACATTTTAATACTTTATGTATATGTTGTTGAGATATATATAAATAGTCTATTCGAGAGTAGCTTTTGTGTGGATTTGAGTAGAATGTGTAGTCTCTCTTCTTAGGATTGATACTTCTCCAAACATCTATAAGACCAAGTTCTTTGGTAATATTATTTAGCATTCTAGACTTTGTTGTCTGTGGTCCCAAGTCAGAAGGGTATCTATCTAATATATTATTTTGTACCGTATTAAAATCTCAGTATCATTCCTTTTGCATCATTTGTTATTATTTTGACTATTTCTTTCAAGAAAGTGTCCTTCTCCTCATTTGGGTAATATATATTTAATATTGATATTGTCATATCTCCTATTCGTCCTACAATCATTACATATCTTCCCTCTCTATCATTTACCTCATTTTCAACTTCATACAATATCCCTTTTTTGATTAAGATTGCTACCCCCCTCCTTTTCAACTGAGAAGAAGAAACAAGAGCAAAATATAAACACACTTATTGGGATATAAACCCCATAACAATGTCTGGAACATGAACAATGAACTTCCAAGAGTCCTAACATCAGAGAGCTGTGACCTTCTCTCTGATGAACAAGCACTGCGTGCATTGACAACTTCTTAATAGTTGTCTAAAGCCCTAAAGACTCAAACTCCTCAATATTACTCTTTAATGATAACAATTTTCTTGTAATCTATCAAATTATTTCACAACTAGCGTTTTTTTTTTATGAACAAAACAAATATGACTTTTTTTTCTCCTCTTCTTTACCCTTTTTTTTCTCTTTTTTTTCTTGCCCTTTCCCTTTTTTGCAGGTCATGACAATTAGTTTCTCTTTAATGGCATACATATATGTATACATACATATGGTAGTCTTTATTACGATGATTGAGTTGGGCCGGATAGGGGGACTGCGCCCTCACGTTCCTCTCCTTCAGCTGTTTGATGACGTCTCTCACCTGCTTCCTTTTCTTTTGGACCTCTGTTGTGTAATCTTGGTTGAAATAAACAGTCTGTCCTTCATAGTAGATCTTCTGTTTCCAGGCCTCTTTTATCACCTGTTCCTTCACCCTATAATCCAAAAAGCGCACAATGATCGCCCTCGGAGGCGCCGTGCTATCCTTTGGCTTATTCACCAGTGACCGGCGCGCTCTTTCTATACGCAGGCCCATCCCGTCTGTAATTTTAATCTGGGATTTGATAAATTGTGCTATGAAGCTTATGGTGTCATTTTTTTCTGCACCCTTGGGGATGCCATGGATTTGTATGTTGTTGCGTCTCATCCTCGACTCCAGGTCATTGCATTTCTCTGATATTTTGGTCACCTCCTGGAGCAGGAATGTCGCCACCCGTTCCTCCCGCACAATCTTGTCTTCATTATTTCCCAATCTTTCCTCCATGTGAGCTACTCTCTGCTCCAGGGATGTTGTTCTGACCATGAGCTCCCCAATACTCGCTTCAACTCTAGCCATTGCTTGCTTATTATCTCCTACCACTTCCGCATGCTCTTTTCGTAGCTCTCGTAGCTCGATAAGTATGGCCGAGTCACGGTCCCCTTTCGGCGGCTCCGAGCGCTCCCCTGCATGGCTCTGTACTTTCGCCGTTCCGGTACTCTTTTCTTTTCCGCCTTTCTCTTCCATACTCTTTCCTTTCTTGACCATATTTTCCATGGGTGATCTATGTCACTTTAAGAGCGAGTTTTCTCTATGTTCTACTGTTTATACCTTGTTTTAATGCTAGTTTTAATCGTGTTCTTCAGAGCAGCCTTTTCTCCTGCTTTTCACACCATGGCACCACCGGAAGTCCCTAGATTTCTTTTTAATACAGTTGCCAAACTCACCCAGAGCCATAGCTCTGTTGAACCGTCCATTCCGCCTGCTCTTAGCAGCAATGATTTTATGGGATTCTTTATTAATAAGACTGATCTTATTAAAAAAAATATCATTAGCACTCCTCTATCCATGATTGGTTGGTCTCTGGAGGGTGGGGCAGCATCTGAGGTAGTCTTGGAATCTGAACTGGGTTTAGACTGCTTTGATCCAATTGAACTTTCAGAGTTAGCAAAACTATTGTCTTCATCTAAGCCTTTAACTTGTATGTTAGATCCAGTTCCAACCAGGTTATTTAAGGAGGTATTCCCTTTGATCTCCTCCTCCATTTTAGATGTGATTAATCTGTCTCTGTTACAGGGATATGTACCAGTGGCTTTTAAGTTTGCTGTAATTAATCCTTTGCTTGAGAAACTGTCGCTTGACCCAGATGGCTTGGTCAATTATAGACCCATATCCAATCTTCCTTTCTTTTCTAAAATTCTAAATTAGAATGGGAGGTAGATCTTTTAGTTATCAGGCTCCTCTCCTGTGGAACCAACTACCAGTTTTAGTCCGTGAGGGAGACACCCTGTCTACTTTTAAGGGGGAGTGGCGGCCTAGTGGTTAGGGCATAGGGCTTTCTCAATACTGAGGTTGTGAGTTCAATACCCCACTCGCACAGACTGTCACTCTGGGTCCCTGAGCAAGACCCTTAACCCCACACTGCTCCCCGGGCGTTGCACAAATACCAGCCCACTGCTCCCCGAGGGGATGGGTTAAATGCAGAGAAGTGATTTCCCTCTGGAATTATTAGTGTATATATATATATAAAAAAAAAAGCTCTGCATAGGGTCCAATGTAATTTTCCCAGCGAAATAGGAGACTCATTTTGAGGAAACTACAGTTGTAGCTCACTGTCTGCCTTGCTGTGGTTGTGGGGATGTTTCTGTTTAGTAGAATAATTAATCCACCGACAAGTTATTAATCCGGAAAAGCAGAATCTGTGAATAAATTGCCAACTTTGCTGCTGTCTCACGTTGCTGTCTGCAAGGAGAGAGGAGAGAGAGGGGAGAGATCGCCTGAGTTATAGTTGACCCCTTGTGAACAGGGCATTATTGTATAAGTAGGTTATTATTGTAAAAGTATTCTTGCTTTCTACAGTGTTCCAGCTCATGCAGCTGTTTTCATTGTACAGATCAATTATCGTAGCTCGGTGCGGTGTCACTGGTGTCGCTAACCACTGTCCCATGGTTGGCTGTTCTGCTGCCTTTGGGGCAACTGTGTGTTATAGCAGCATGCTTCAAATCAGGTCGGACCCAATTGCTGCTCTATAACTTGAACTTAGCATGCTGATCAGATCTGGCATCCTCTGTGGTGTGAAATTGCTCAGCTTAGTGGAACCACACATTGCACTACCTAACCATCCCCGCTCCCTCACATTAGCTATCAGCTCTGTGGTTGCCTGAGGAGGAGCTCCCCAGGCACCCTCCCTATCAACTAAACCTTACTAAACAGGAATGGTTTCACCTACTTCCTCATTTGGCTCTTCCTCTTCTTACCCTTCATTTTCTGACCCTTCATTTTGTGAGCAAGGAGCCACCCTTTGCCATTTGTCTAGGACATTGGGGGTCACTTTCTTACTCTCCTCTTGTGCATTTCTAGCTCTTTCCTCAGCCTCTAAATGCAGTTCTTCAGCTTTCAGATGCAGATCTTTTTTAATTGTGACTTTCTGCAAGTAGACCAAACACATTTGCGATCAGCAGTTCTTTTCCTGGCTTCCTAGTTGACTCCATCAGTTTCTGAATACATACAACATATGTATAAATTTTTAAAAAATGCAATTTTATCATTAATGTTTGAAAAAGAAAACCCCAAAAAAAACAGTTTAACCTGGATGCAAACGATGAAAAAGAAACAGTTATACAAATAATTTAAACTGTAGCTTGGCGTTAACTAACCTGATCACACGTGAATTTTTATTCTGCAGAAGTTCAAGAACCATTCTAAAGAATTTTTAGAGTAATTAACTTAATCCTCCTGACACACTGACTGGTGGTGTCATGATTTTATCAAGAGCTCGGACCCACATGCAGATAAACCAATACTGAGAGAGCAGGGGAAAAGTTTAACAGGTTTATTGAGAAGTTTGTTGGAGATTCCAGTGTTGCTCTGAACACTGCTCAACTGGAACTAAAAGGTGAGGGGAAGACACTGCCGTTAGTTCAGGTTAAGTGGGAGAATTGATTCTCAAACTTGAAGAGAAGAAAAGGTTGGCAGACTCACGTTTCCAGAGATTAGGTTGACCCTTAGACTCCAGTAGGTGAGGAATGTGTTCCGGTGTTTGTCTAATACGGTGGAGGGCGGACAGGGTAACCCAGAACGTGGTTGCTTGTAGATGAACGGAGAAAGACTGACTGTCACTCGGATTTCCTGCAGCACTTGAACGGATAGTTGTGCAGATGAATCTCTTGCTCAGTGAGAAGCTCAAACGTTTCCTCGGGAAAAGTGGATCCAAACCCTTGGTTTGTTTCCTCAACTCAGTTTGAAGCTCAATTGATGCTTCCAGGGAGAGAAGGTCCAAAAAATCCAGTTTGCAGGATGTTTCCCTGCTGAGAGGCAAAGACAAAAAGCAATGTTAAGACTCAGAGTGACAAAAACTCAGTTTGACTCAGCAAAACTCAGCTTGGCTAGAGTACCCCAAACTGGCAAACACTCTGGCATCGAGGTAGTGGCAGTCAACAGCTTAAAAACACTCCGTTAACATGGTAACCCCTTGCAGGTGTGTGATGAGGAGAATCAGAACCAGGCGCCACCTGGTGGAGGAAGGAAGACAAACACATAAACACACAGACCACACAGACTGGAGTCCTAACAGGTGGCCAAAAAGTTAACTTCAGTCTCTGACTGTTTATGATCACATTTACAATTATATGAATCGTTATTTTATGCTGGAAGAAGATTCCCAATCTTGCAGGTCATAGTCATTCCAAAAAAGTAAAAAAAAATAAAAATAAAAAAATCCACTGGAGTTTGTTTCTAAGTTTAAAGATGTTTCGATTCCCATCCAGGAAGCGTTTTCAATTCCAAGTGTCAGAAATAGAATTGAGTTCATGGCTTTATAGAGTAGCCAAACAGAGCCTTGTTTTGGCTTAGAAAACATGTAAATTGAACGGGCGTCTAGGTTCGCCCCTTTGGAATTGGGGCCGTTTGGCTTCTTTGTTGACCTGCAATGTCCCATATCTGTTTGGTTTCTTCAATATAAGGATCAGAGCATCACTCACTGCATTTAACTTCATGCAACACTCCACTGATATTTGGTCTGGAGGTTTTGTCTTTAGGAACAGAGACTAGTGCATCCTAAAGAAAAAAAAAACTCGGACCAAATATCAGTGGAGTGGTGTATGCAGTTCAGTGCAGCGAGGAAAGCTCTGATCTCTTTAAATTGGAGAAATCAAACTACCTCTCCACAGACGCATGGTCCAACACAGAAGAGCGACCTCCTTGGACAAGACTCGGCGGTACATCTACACCTTATAGATAAAGGCATTGTTTTGAGGACCAGAATATTCACATTTTGGACAAAGAAAATAGGTGGTTTGGGAGGATGCCAGAAAGAAAAATCAATGTTAATAAAGAACCAACTTTAAACAGAGGGGGTGGACTCTGACTTTTCAAAACCTACAATGCAGCTATTCCTTCCTGCTATCACAACAACCCCAACCCCCAACAAGGGAACAGAAGACCTTGCCTGTGTTGTGGCTTCAGTTTGTGGGGTTAGTGTTGGGATCTGGAGCTGTACCACCTTCCTCCAGCAGAGTGCGCCGTGGGTCCTCCTGAGCTGAGCCTCCAACACACCTGTGGCCCATCTCATCATCAGAGGATCCACCGCTATATAACCTGCCTTCAGACCTTGCCTCAATGCCGCAGTGTTGATCTAGTTTGGTTAGCANCTCTCAATCTGCAGGTTTACTAGTGGTTCCTAGAATTTCTAAAAGTAGAATGGGAGGCAGATCTTTTAGTTATCAGGCTCCAGTAGAACTAAGTTCCTCCTTCTCTCTTTCTGATTGGTTGCTTTCTAGTGTGTGCATGAGTGTTTGGAGTGCAAAATAAAAAACATTTACGCTAGAATACGGCGGTTACCAAAATTGATATTAGGCTACGAAACTAGTCCCAATTACAAAAACTAATAAATATTATTTATGCTAAAACAGGCGAAAGCTTCTGATTGCAGTTCTGTAAAGAAGCCAGAGAGAGTTTTGATTTGTGGATCTTGAGAATTTTAAGCAACCATGGTTAGGATTTTTTTCTAAAACTAAATATTCTGAGTCAGACAGGAGTTCAGAAAACTGCTGTTAAAATGAACAAAGATTAAACTATCAACATTTCTGTTTCCCTTTAACCAATATTTCTTTGCTATCACTGTTTTCAACAGCTGTTATTTCTTTTGTAGAACATAACAACATGAGAAGAATGCTAAAGATCTACTTTTTGTTTTCCACATAAAATAGTTCTATTTAATTGACTTCTACTTCTAGAAATAGGATAAAGACAAACAGAGGAACTCTATTTACACTGATTCTATTTTTCTAGATTTCCACACGGTCCATAAGTAAATTAGTACAAACGTTAATGGGTGGTAAATAATGCTTCAATCTGGCTGTTTATTTTGGATACTATTACATTACAGATTAGATAGTGTTATATTGTCTTTTATAATTGTTAAAAGTGGTTTTATATTTGAATAAACTTAGGCTCATTCTTAGTGTTGTGTTTGTAGATGATGTCACTAAAATGAAAATAGACATAAGGAGCTATTTAAACAGTCAGACAGTAAGAAATATAGGATGATGATGAAAGGTTCTGTTACATTTAATCCTTTGCTATTAAAAATGCACTTGTATAAAAAAAACATTATAGGATTGTGGGAAACACAAATATAATGATGCAGGGCAGCCTGAGGGTGAAGCAGCTGCCCTTCAGTGCTGCATTATGGAAGAAATGTGTTTGGAAAGTTATCATAAAATTAGGGCTGAAACTAATGATTATTTTGCAAATTGATTAATCTGTCGTTTATTTTTTTCGATGAATCGATTAATAATCAGATAGCCAAAGGTTCCTTAAGGAAGATTTTTTACAAAAATTAAATCAGGTAAACAGAAATGTTTCCTCGTGAGGAGTTCTGGATGGTGAATATTGACAGAAAAATCATTTTTTTTTATCTTAAATGCAAAATGTTTACATATTTTTTACAATCTTGGTATCATTCCTGCTCTAAGTGAGTCGCTCTGTCTGCTAAAGGCACATTTTAGTGGCCATATACTCCAGTTAATGATTAATCAATTAATAAATGAGTTGACGATAATTTAAATAATCAACTAATGCAATTAATTGTTTCAGCCCTAAATAAAATCCATGAAATGGGCTACACACAGAGTAACTACAGCCCAGATGTACAACTTGTATAGTGAAGGTAATATTTTAAAAGCTCAGCGTCAGTTCCTCTTATAGTACGAGTACTCATGTAAATACAGTATTTATTTGCCGAATGTTTTATTTTGCATGATACAGAGAGAGCATATTATATAAATAACAACAGTGGGGTTTACCTCTGTTTACTTCTACACAATTCTATATCTTCAAAAGAAAACACAGGATAAATCCACATATAGCAGACATAATTAGACTATATTTGGTTAAATAGGCACATATTTACCTACTGTCTTAGTCGCTGGTAAGTTTAAATACAAACCTTTTCAAAGTGAGAAAAGAGTCCTAATTCCTCATTCATCGGAGCTGGTGATGCTTTAAACATTGATAAACAGCATCTAGTGTTTGTAGTGATTATAAGATTTGCATCAATGTAGCAATAAATGCTGCTGTTCTCTTTAAACCAAATGTGCCCTGATGCTCACATTAAGCATAAAAAAGAGCATGCATATTTTTATAAAGGACCAATGACATCAGACCAATAAAAATGAAGACCAATAGTGTCCCTATCAAAGTTGAAATCAAACCTACGCCCTTGGAACCAACTACCAGTTTTAGTCTGTGAGGCAGACACTTTGTCTATTTTTAAGGCTAGGCTTAAAACTTTCTTTTTAATAAAGCTTATAGTTAGAGTGGCTCAGATTATCCTGAGCTATCTATATAGTTATTCTGCTAAAGGTTTAAGGCCGATTTATACTTTGAAACCAGGTCCGCTGAGTAGGTGTCGCAGTAAACAAAAAGACGTCTACGCCCCCTTCGCGGACACTCCACTTCACCTCTCCCAAATTGTAACTGAGGGGCTGGTTATACTCCTGCAGCAGTGTGGCGCAGTGAGCTTAACGCACATTTTTTTTTAATTTATGCTCAATTTTGAGCATGGTCTGTGCTATACGCTGTGGGTCTAGATACGGCTGAGGCAGTGAGGAAGTGAGGACGAGTTTAGTCCGACAACGGAGGGACACAATGGCGAAAAAGAGCAGAGATCCAGGTGGAAAAAGGGTCCCAGCATTCTCACGCACCTCGCTCTTCTAGCTGGTCAAATTTCACAAGTTGTTTTCCGCAATTTTGGTCATAAAAACAAAACACGCCGGCCTCCTGTCCTGTCTGCGGCACTGTCTGCCGTCAGTTACAATTTGGGAGAGGTGGAGCAGAGTGTCTGTGGAGGGGGCGGGGACGGCTTTTTGTTCGCTGCGACACCTACGCAGAGGACATGGTTTCGAAGTATAAATCAGCCTTGACCGCAGCAGCACCATCAGGTTTCCAGATGTTGGAGCTTGGCCTGTTTTCCAGTGTAGTCCTGTTTCTCTGACTGTGACTAACTGGATGTGCTCTCTTCATCCTCCTACTTGGTAGCTGGTTCAGATCTCGTATCCCTGGCTGTGTGTTTCCTGGACGGGGCCGCCTGTGGAGCTGGTTGAGAGTTGTCTTTTGCATCTATGCTTCTTTTTCTATGTCTGCTTCTGTCTCCTTGAACCCCAGTGGGCCTCAGCAGATGGCCGCTCACACTGAGCCTGGTTCTGCTGGAAGTTTCTTCCTCTCCACTGTCATTACAGGTATGCTTGGTGTGAGGGATTGCTGAAGAGTCAATGAGTCGATGCAATCAGCTGGTTTTCCTTAGATAAAAAACTTTGAACAAATCTGAATGGATGTTCTGGTTGAATTGTCTCTATAAAGGGCTTTGAGATTACATGCTGTGAATTAGCAACATATAAATAAACTTAATTAAATTAAATTGAATCAAGACTAAAATTTCATATAAAATATCAGTCAGAAAATATAGAAAAATGATACAAGGCCTGTAAAATAATTAGGCATGCAAATAAAGATTATTACACAAATTTGATATTGGAAAGAGAAGACGATATATAAAGGAATGTCAAAGGTGGTCAGAGATGTTATTGACAGTAATTCCCAGTTTAACATTCTTCTTGATTAATGAGCAAAATGTTGAGATTAATTCTAGTTTTTGTAAATGTTGGTCTGAATCTATTCCATCATATATTAATGATAGTTGGAAAGGTAAAAATAAAATGCTGCAAACCCGTTACCTTGGTGAAATCAATAACAGCGTGTCTTTCCTGAATAAATAAAAAGATTATACATCATTTTAAATCAGATATTAAGCTCAGTCTTAATAATTAAAGGCCAATATCTTTGTTCTCTGCTTGGAGAGGTTGTTATGCTGCCATCTGATGTGTCTTCTGAGTATTGCAGATGTATTGTACTTTTCTGACAAAAAAATAAATAAAAATATGACACTCACTTTAAAACTCCTGTTCTTTTCAAACATGACAAAATAAAACTCATACCGTTGGAGTTTTTATTGACTTGAAAGAGGCTTTTGATTCTCCTAATCGCAGCAAACATATAGAATAAGAGGTTTAGAGCTAAACAGGGTCACTAGATATTTAGAGATTAGACAGCAATACACTGAATATGTGATTCACCATGACTCTAAATTAAGTATTTCTAGTAATTCTAGATGAAGTCCCTCAGTGTTGGGGACTAAACTTTTTATTTTCTATATATATGATGTCAGTGATGTATCACAGACACTGTGACTCATTCTCTTTGCAGATGATACTAATTTCCTTCTGTCAGAAATTGATACCAATATGAAATCTATTGATCAAGAATTTATGCGTCTACAATCATGCTTTATTAAAAATATGCAATCATTAAAAATCATTAAAACAAAGCTTTGAGCTCTTTATTCATTGTAAAAAAGAGGGGAATAACAAATATTAATTGCTCTGCTCCAAAAGAGCATCAGGAATGTTTATGAAATCAAGGTGATTGAAGGAACCTGATGGTTCTACAAACACTCTGAGTTTAGCAGAGAGCAAAGTTTGGCCTCTGACCAGCTGGTCTGCAAACATTTTCACTGCAAACTAAGAAACTAGCAGAAGAAATAATGACTTATATATATA
>NW_015151803.1:108631-113213 GCF_000732505.1 Cyprinodon variegatus | reverse complement strand
GACACAAAAAGCAGCTGTAAAAGGCGGCCCCGTCCAGGAAACACACAGCCAGGCAGACGAGCTCCAAGGCAGCTCCCATGCCAGAGGATGAAGAGAGCACATCCAGTTAGTCATGGTTAAAGTGAATTTGCTGCCACAAAAAAAGCAAAGACAAACTTCCAGCTGGCACCCAGATGCATTCCATGCCAGCAGAACTTAGTACTTTTCCTGACAAATCTTACAGTAAAGTTCTGCAACAACGACCTTCAGACAAGTTTTCAAAGTCAAGAAAAACTGAAACCCTGGAGTGAAACATCTACATGCTTATAGTTAGTGCCAAAGAAAATCAGAATAAAACTGCAAATGCAATATTGGTTAAAAATAATCACAATTTATATTTTTTGTAAAACGGTTCAGCCCTAGTGACCATCGGAGCTCAGAAACAATCACCTCAGATCAGTTTAATTAACCAAATGCTTTCTGATCCTGCTGCCTTCTGCATCAGCCTAACCCAAACCAGCAGAGCTGGGTACTACTTCCATTTACTATAGTAACTTTATTTAAAATGTCATTTTATTTTACTGTATTTTACTCTTGCTGGAGTGAAATAATGATGAAGTATCATTGCTCTTTAGTAAAGTTTCTGGTTCCTCTGCCCATCATTAGTCATTTCACTCAAAAACAAGCTTGTCTTGAACTAAAATGCTGCAGAGAGACAAACACCTTCAGTTCATGTTTAGCTGAGACTCATTTTTAGGACCTGAGCTTCTTTCTTTTAATCTGATTTTATTTGCTGCTTCTGTTGGATCATTTGAAGCCGAGTGAACAGACAGTAAACAGAGTCTGGAAACTAGAAGTAACTAAACCTGTTCTGATCATTACAGGCTAGAGGAATCAGTTTCTACAGTTTTACAATAAAAACTTTACCTGGAATTGGTTAAACTGTATTTGTTATATATTTAGTTTTTATTTCATTATTTAAAACAACATCATTTAAATATTTTATGTTTCTTAACATTATTTAGCAAATACTAAATCAGATGATCTGATCACTTAGTTACTTCTGATCCAACACTTTTTTCCTCTTTAATCATTTCCTAGATTATTCCTTTTTTATGTGATTTGGGTGAAACTGTGTCTGAGTGCCGCTGCTCTGATTGAGAACAACTTTTAGGTCCTTCATCCTCCTCTAGAACTCAGAAGGTAGAAGTCATGAAGGTTGGGCTTAAACTGCACATTTCTAAAACTCTTTCATTTGTGCTTCAGCACAGAAGGACAAACCATTTATTTAAAGATTTACATTTTCAGGCAGGATTTTACCAAAAGGTTGATTCAGGTTTTTATTAGATTCCCAACTTAAAGCAGACAGCCACATGTTTAACTCCTCCAGCCCAGTTAGTTGTTCTCTCCCACTCGCCCGCTCTCGTTCCAACCTTCAACTGTACTGGTTTCCAGCTGGTTTCCAGGTCTGACAATGCAGCATTTAACTAACCTGCTGGGAAGGAAAGCAGCAACCTCTGCACAGCCTCTTAGCTCTTTTGCTTCCTGAAGTTGTCATCAACGTTCAGAAGCTTGACTGATGTTCATCCAAACTGTTTTCATATTGCTTGAGTCTGAGAACTGCAGCAAATGCAATGTGCACCAGACTGTAGTTGTGACAGGAAGCCCGGGCCACAGGCGGCTACGCTCTACTCCTTACAGACATCCCAAGTCTCCCAGAAGTTCTGGGAAACTCCCTGATATCGATAGTTGCTCACGGATGGCTGCTAGTCAGATAAATTATCCTGGATTGTAGAGAATTCAATGTTCAACAATTATCTCCCGGAAATTAGTTCTTGGAACTTGGGATGTCTGTCCTTCTATTCATTCTAGCTAATCTGAATCCTTAAATTCCATTTGGAGAGCGAGATCATCTGTGGTAGAACTAGACTTCTTCCAGGCATGTGAGGAAAACTAGCAGCAGTTCAGCGGACAGGATGAATGAACGGTAGCCGGCGCGCGCGGATGATGTCATACACACTGCGCTTTGTTTAAAAAAAAATATATAAATATAAAAATCTAACGGCGGATGTCTGGGGGTCAGTGATTGTCCTCCATGTTCTGAATGCTGGCGTACCATAAAGAATAAATGATGANTATATATATATATATATTTCTCCACTGGACTTTGTGACTTTGTTTCCAAGTTTGAAGATGTTTAATAGTCAGGCTTTGTTGGGTTATAAATGTTGGGTATAAAACCTGGAACTCTAACCTAATCCAGACATTTTGAATTAAAATGTTTCCTGGATGGGAAGAGAAATGTCGTCAAATTTGGAAACAAGTTCCAAAGTATTGATTTTGAATTTTTTTGGAACTACCATGAACTGGATGACTCTTCAGCAGTACTTTAGCTAAGCTAGCTGTTCAGCTATCAGGCAACTTAAAGACCACAAACTAAACTTATTTTTCTCTTATTTCACATCAATCAACCATAAATATTGACATTAGTGATTCGTTTTTTGGAATAACTTAAGTAATCTTTTTTTTTTTACTTTGTATTATTATTTTGTATTTGATCTCCACTTCACTAGTAAGTTAAAATATGTTATTGTCCATATTTGTCCAGTTTTTTTGGGTTAGAACTCTTGTTTCTATTTCAATCTAATGATGATATTTTTATTAAAATTATGTCTCTGCTGCAAACTGATGATCAAACTGACTGAATTTCACAGAAACCCTGTTTTTAAGTTAAGGTTGTTTTGTTTACTATTATTTTACTGAACCTATTATTTAACATCTGGAAACAGAAGTTCTACCAAAGAAACATTTTATCATATTTATTTATTTATTCTTATATGCATTTGTTTTTGCTAAACAACTTTGAGCAAATGAATATTATTTAAAATAAAGTGTTTAATTTTCTTGTAGAAAATATTCTAGTATATAAACAATTTCATTTCCTGTAAATAAGTGAATATATCTGAAGTTGATTTATATATAAAAAAGGATAAATTATGGCTGTAAATTTTCATTTATATAAAGGAAAGCAGCATCTGCTCAAAGTGTTTATTGAATTAGAGTAAATATGAGATTTCTACTTTTATCTTATTGTTTGTAATGTTTGTAAGCGATGACTCTTTAAATGTTCTCAATGATTTAAAATGTAATCTGATTTAAAAGAAGAAGAATAAAAATCGCAAATCTCTGGAAATAAATGTGATTCGTCTCTTATTTCAAATACTGTGAATCGAGGTTTAGTTTGGAGTAGAAGAGAAAAACAGAAAGTGGATTTGACTTTCCCATCATGAGTTCTTCTCAGAACATTTAATTAGTCCGTGTGAACGAAGGGGAAAGAAGGCGAGCGCCCGAGGCTCCGAGTCAAAGATGGCGACATGAAAGAGGCTGTTGTTGTCGGCGCAGACGCTGAGATAAAAGGACAAGCAGACATAAAGATGGATGAGATATTTGGGAGAAATTGGGTGATTTATCGTTGACTCTTCATGTCACTCATTTACTTTCCTGCTTTTTATTGGCTGAGCTGAAACTTGCTCTGACTAATGTCCTCATAAATTTGAACAATTTCACTGGGTGTTAAAATGTTATGCAGCAGTTGCTCAAAGCAAAAGATTTTAAGGTTTTTAACGCTTTAGATTAAATAACAGCAAAAACAGGATGTGAAATCGATTGAGCAAAAGAAAAAATGGTGTCGTGGAATTTAGTTATTTAAAGTGTCAAATAATCTATTCTGAATATTGTAGCAAATAGAGAGGCTATACTAATGTTCTGTATTTTTGTTAAATAAAAAATGCTGGGTTAGATAAATAAAGGCTTTTTAAAGAGCAAATATAATTAAAATGCTGGAGAGAAACTAGTGAAATATTCACTGTAAAATGAAATGTTAGGGGAGCAGCACAACCCTCAGGAAATACTCTGGAAATTCAAAAAGTTTATTCAATATTTAATTAATATCAATGATTTTTTATTATCCTCACAAAAATCTGACAACTGCATATTTGTTTTCAATAAATATTTAATTAGTTATCCTTGACTCTTATTTTCCCCTGGGGGATAAATATGACGCAACCAGTCAGCAGGCTGGATGTCCGGCAGGATGATCATAACAAGCATCAGCGTTTCTACAGGCCAACCAGCAGCTTTAGGTCAGACTAAAGCCGCTGCTTTAGGCCAGACTAAAGCTGCATCTTTAGGTCAGACTAAAGCAGCGGTTTTAGGTCAGACTAAAGCAACCTTTTTTAATCCTGCTAAACACATAAAGTTATCCTAAATCTGGTAGAATTTAAAGCTATAGTGGAGGATGTTTTAAAGCAGTTTCAAAAGTTCACACAATTGTTACTTAAGCAGAAGTATAGTTCCTGCAGTTTTAAAACACTCTGGTTAAAGTTGAAGTATCAACTTGACCTCTTTACTGAAGTAAAAGTGAAAAAGTATGTGCTCCAAAAACTACTTAAAGTATAAAAGTATAAAGTAACCTTTAATAAAAACAGCCAGATGCCGCTATATGAACTGAAAGCTCAATTTTTGGACTATTTCTATAAATTCTCTGAGATAGGGCCAAGGATGAGGGAGGTCTGGTTGGTCTCCGTCTCCCGATATGCTCTCG
>NW_015151803.1:106138-108058 GCF_000732505.1 Cyprinodon variegatus | reverse complement strand
CACGCTCTCACACACATTCAATAGGTTTTTAATGCAACAAGCAACAACGTGGGAAGATCTGTGATGCTGCGGGCCTTTTTGTTTTCCTCTAAAGATACCAAGAAATTAGAAAGCATAGAATCAGAGAGATTAGAAATGATTTTAAAACCTTTGGTCTCAACATTCGAATGAGTCTCAGTTTTATAGTCGGTTGAAAATCAAACTCTACTCTCTAATTCAATCTTTTTTTAAAGCCTAGTTCAAGCATTTCATTCTGTTGATAAGTTTCCCTAATAATTTAGCTTATATTTTTAAAGTGGAACGTTGAATGTCAAAGAAACCTGCTTTACTGTTTCAGAGAAATAAAGTAGAACAAAGGGGTTGGATTTCTTGGATAACATGATGTAAGAATATATGAGCTTCTAGAGGAGGTTTGGTGTTTCCCAGCGTGGCTCAGCGGGCCGAGCTGAGCATCACTCAGCTGCAAACAATGCTCCTCTGTCCAGCCAGCGAGCTGCTCCGCTGCTCTACTGCAGACAACAGCTTATTATGAAATCAAAGATCCCCCAGCCGCGGCTCTCGGTGCCTAAATACTGTCCCCTGCTGTGCACGCACGCCCTGTCACCAGCCCAAGGGCACAAACAGCCAGTGAGGCCGCAGAGGGCACAGCAGATACTGAGGGGTGTCACACACATGAAAGCACAGTCAGCCTCCATCAGAACGAACAGCAGCTTATTAGCAGGATACTAGTCAGCCATTAGCAGCCTTACCAAAGGTCACCCAGGTCACACAGCTGCTCTCCTCGCCGCCGATGATGACAGAGGGATGCAAAAGGATGGATAATTAACCGGCCTGCAGGACGGGATGACAGCAGGGAGGGAAATATCTGCTTAGAGAAGAAAAAAGTTTGCTTCTCTGCAGACCAAATTCAAGCAGGCAGAAATTAATTCAGCTCTGATGATACGTAAGTTTCATCAGTTGGTCTGTAGACTGTCGCCTCCCAGGGACTAAAATCAAAGGTGAGCCTCAACATTTTCCATTTGGACACCAGAGATTTTTAGCTAAAATTAATGGTTTATTCTAAAAAATAAGGAAAATAAATCACAGAGTGCTTGAAACCCTAACCTTCTGACAAAACTCTATTTGCACTATTATACATGTCTGATAGTGATCAGGGGTTCTGGATCAAAGTGCAGAATGATTGTGAGCTGGAGGAAGCCTGGTGAGTTCATGAGAATAAAAAGAAAACGAGAACAGGAAACAGACGAAGAGACATAGAGGTGGAGCGAAAAGGTGATAAAATTAATAACAGAGAAGCAACTGAAGAAGAACAGGAGAATTAACAGGAATAAACAAAGAACATCTCAGAAACTATTACTATGAAAACTAAGGACCAACTAAAACAATTAGAAATAAAACTAGAAAACAATCTTTTAACAAACCAAAATGAAACCCTTATGAAATCCGCAGGCCTGGACTCATATAACATATTTAAAGACATTTAAACTGACTTCATAGTTCAGAAAATCAAAATTTAATCTTTAACTGTTTTAAAGCATCGGATGTCACTTTAAATATTCTGTCTATTTTATTTTCCATTATTTATTCTGCCTTTGATGAACAGGAAAAGTTTGTAACACTATAAATTACGAGTAACAATAACACTAGAGAAGGAAACAGGAAAACGTTCAGTTTTCAATAATCGGAAATCTTTGAAAGTCTAAAGTTCAAAGCAGCAACAGTCATCAGATAAAGATTAACAACCAATTCAGCTTAGATTAAAATAAACTGACTGTAATCTGGGACTATATGATGGGATTAATGTATCAAACATAACAGGATTATCATCTTCGGACAGCAGCAAACATTTAAAATTAAAAGTTTTTTCAGTATTAATGTAGAGAGAATGTGGAAAACTTGGACTTTGACTAGGCCATTTTA
>NW_015151803.1:84877-104735 GCF_000732505.1 Cyprinodon variegatus | reverse complement strand
AACATACATTTGATGTAAAACATTCAGTAGAACTCTGGATGTTGTCCATGCTGATAAAATTCCCCACAGCATGATGCTGGCACTACTATGTGTCCCCCTCCAGATGGTGGATTAGTTTGCTTTTGTTAGAGGAAAGCTATTACACCAGATGTCCTATAAGCCGGAAGAAGTGGTGAAAAACAGGCTGTAAATCAAATAGTTGAATAAATGACTCTTAGTGTAGTTTCACCGCTCAACCACAGGGTGGCGCCTGAGTCTCAGTCAGTGGCCTCTGAAGACACCATCAGAAAACTTTGGGTTTTAGACTTGAAGCAAAGACAAAGTTCTGTCTCTAAATCAAAGTGAGAAAATCAGAGTGTAGAGAAATAATCTTAAAGGTTTTAATCAACATAAAATCTGCTGAAGATATTAAACATCAGAAAAACTTCCACAAAGTTTCCCTATGATTATTTCCTCCAACATTTCTGACATGATTGCAGATTTATTTTCAATTCAATTCAATACAATTCAATTCAATTCAGTTTATTTATATAGCGCCAAATTCACAACACATGTCATCTCAAGGCACTTTACAGTTCAACCAGATCATCCAGTCAGATTGATTCAAAGTTTTCTATCTAAGGAAAACCAGCTGATTGCATCGACTCATTGACTCTTCAGCAATCCCTCACACTAAGCATGCTTGTAGCGACAGTGGAGAGGAAAAACTCCCTTTGAACAGGAAGAAACCTCCAGCAGAACCAGGCTCAGTGTGAGCGGCCATCTGCTGAGGCCCACTGGGGTTCAAGGAGACAGAAGCAGACATAGAAAAAGAAGCATAGATACAAAAGGCAACTGTCAACCAGCTCCACAGGCGGCCCCGTCCAGGAAACACACAGCCAGGCAGACGAGCTCCGAGCCAGCTCCCATGTCAGAGGATGAAGAGAGCACATCCAATTAGTCACAGTCAGAGAAACAGGACTACACTGGAAAACAGGCCAAGCTCCAACATCTAGAAACAAAGGTGTTGATGGCAGCAGCACAGCTGATGTTTCTCTCCAGGATGGAGTCACAGCCAAACAGGAACAGACCAGATGAAGCTACTATGAGAAAAAGCAGAGAGAGCAGAACGTTAGAGATTGAACTAACAGATTCTGCAGAGTGGGAGAATAGAGATAGAATGAAGCAGAATGATGAAAAAGGGGTCCCTATGTCCTCCAGCAGTCTAAGCCTATAGCAGCAGAACTATAGAGATAGATCAGGATAACCTGAGCCACTCTAACTAGAAGCTTTATCAAAAAGGAAAGTTTTAAGCCTAGCCTTAAAAGTAGACAGGGTGTCTGCCTCACGGACTAAAACTGGTAGTTGGTTCCACAGGAGAGGAGCCTGAGAACTAAAAGATCTGCCTCCCATTCTACTTTTAGAAATTCTAGGAACCACTAGTAAACCTGCAGATTGAGAGCGAAGTGCTCTGTTAGGAACATAAGGAACAATCAGATCTCTGATATCAGATGGAGCTTGGCCATTTAAGGCTTTATATGTTAGAAGGAGGATTTTAAATTCTATTCTGGATTTAACAGGAAGCCAATGAAGAGAAGCCAGGATAGGAGAGATATGATCTAACCACTAGGCCATCACTCCCCTTATTTATCGGCTCTTTAAATCTGACTGATACAACAACAAACACACGTGTTGCATAACGCCTTTATTCAGCTGGGTGTAACTTTAATCCAAAAGATTAAGGAGCAGTTTATGATTTGGTTCAGTCATTCATTTATTTGAAGGTGCTCTAAAGTTCTGCATGTTCTTTATACCGTCACCGACATTAACAGGCTTCACAGTCAGCTGCACACGCATCACGGTCTGAAACTCCAGGCTACCAGAGAAAAAAAACAAAAAAACATTTTTCCAGAAACATTCATGTTTCTGGACTGTGGGAGGAAGCCGGAGTACCCAGAGAGAACCCACACATGCACAGGGAGAACATGCAGACTCCATGCAGAAAAACCCGGGACTGGAATCAAACCCGGAACCTTCTGGCTGCAAAGCAGCAGTGCTACCCTCTGTACTAAGCAGAAGGTAAACACCTGAGTAAAACTAGAGGGCAACGGTAAAAAGAGGCAGAGAGAAAACTGGAACATTACAAACTGCTGTTTAATGGATGCTTTGATCAAACAAAAACAAAACAAAATGTTTGTTTTTGTTGATAATAATAGAATAAAGTGCTTGTTCTTCATTCGTACAGGTTTAACTTTAAAGTCTCTTTTTCTGCACTATATAACTTATTTGCGTTTGGTCACTTAAAAACAAAGTAGATTGATCCGCAAATAGTCGCATTAAAGACAGAATTTTAAAAAGCAGATAATCTAGAAAAGGATTTTGTGCTTTCTTGCCATTATAGCAAATAATAAGTTAAAATTCTGCCCTAAGATCTGAAAAGATCTGAGATAAATTAATAAAAGCAAATATTTACAACAACAAAAAATGCAAATTGACAAGAAAAATATTCGGTTTGTGAAACAGATCAAGCACAAATAATACTGAACGGATCAGGAAATACATTTACATTTGTGGAAATAAATACTTGGTCACCACAATTAGAAGTAAAGGAGCACTGACTGGCATCTACATGTATTTTATAAATGAAATTGGTAAATGTTATATAGAGCCAAAACTTATTCCAGGTCTAGAAAAATACAACGCTTTCTCACATCATGCATCTTATATCTTGAATTTCAATCAGTTCAATACTTTGGTTGAATCAGACAATAACAAAAAAGGCAGAAATTGTGGTTAAACTCCCGATTCTCTGCTGATGTATAAAGGAAGAGTCGGCTGGAGTCTATCCAGGCTGATCTGGTTTTCTGAGTCCAGAACACACAGCATCTCCACTGTTTGCTCTTTCACAAATGCCCCTTTGAAATCCAAGTGAATGTCATCTCTAATTTTGATCTCCCTTTTACTTCCTGCTTTGAGGCTGTCCATGTCCTTATCTGCTTCCTCATCATCTGCGTCGTCTCCGCAGCACAGAGCTACTTCATTCTCATAGCAGAAAGCACTGGGAGAGTGAGATCCCTGCAAACGTCTTGCTGCTCTCGGAGCGAAAAGTGACGGAGATCGGGAGAAGCTTGAACTGGAGGAGGACAAGTGACCACTGTGGCCCTTCCTCTGGCTCAGTTCTCTGGCACTACAGTGAGGTGTAGATGGCACTTCGTAAGTCTTATGGAAGCGAGAATAGTCCACATGGTAGCGGTCACCCTTTTCAAACACCACTGGCTCAAAGCGGTGACCCCAAAGTATCTCCCTGGCCAAGTAGGAGCTTCTGGCCTGTGTAGTCATGGCTGTCGCCTCCACCATCCCCTCCAAAATGACCACAATCTCAAAGTCCTCCTTCTGCAGGTCGCAGCGGCTCAGGTTATACAGAGGACTGTTTTTGTTGATTTCATGGACCACAACCAGCGGGGACACCAGAAACAGCCGATCTAGTCCGTCGTCATAGCCGACGTCGATGTCTGTCTGCTCCAAGGGAAGGTACTCACCCTCCGCCGTCACATGCGCTTTGATGAGCTGAGCACGCACATGGGCTTCAACAATGTGGCTCTTACGCATGTTCCCCAGGCGCCACATGAGGCACAGCTTACCATCTCGCAGAGCGATGACGGCGTTATGAGAGAACAGCAAGGTCTGCGCCCTCTTTTTAGGGCGAACCATCTTTGCCATGATGGTGCCGATCATGAAAGAGTCAATTATACAGCCAACAATGGACTGCACTACTACTGTCACAACAGCAATCGGGCATTCCTCGGTGACGCAACGGAAGCCATATCCAATAGTGGTCTGGGTCTCTATTGAGAAGAGGAAAGCCCCAATGAACCCCTGGATGTGGAGAATGCATGGACGCCTTTTATCTTTGGCCTCCTCTGGATTACTTCTAGGATTCTCATCTGCTACAGGGAGCTGCAGCTCAAAGTCTCCATGAACAAGAGCCACTCCCCAGAAAATGAAAGCAAACAGCAGCCAGGACAGAAGGAAGGTGGCGGTAAAGATAAGCAGCAAGTAACGCCAGCGTATGTCTACACAAGTGGTGAAAATATCTGCCAGGTATCTTCGTGGTTTACCCTCCATGTTGTTGAAAACCACGTTGCATTGGCCATTCTTCTTGACGAAGCGGCTGCGCAGCCGTCCGGTGCTGAGATCAAGGTCCAGACGACACAAAGGTGAGGAGCGACAGCTGCTGTGGATGATTGGCTCGTTGGTCATCCTCAAAGGCAAAGCCCCATGAGCTTCTTCACCTCCTAAATACTCTCCCCCTCCGTCCTCACCCCGAATGCACGCCCCTGATAGGTTCTGCTGAGTCAGAGGACTGTGGCCATTGTGGAGACCCAAGCTGGATATCTTTAAGGCATCTTCATCAGTGGAAACAATGCTGTATCTGAAGGATGAAGGAAAGAAGAGGAAAAACAGTGACTAAAATGACCAGGTAACATCATAGTGATATGAATATTTTCTTGGCGCTGATCACTGGCTTAATGGTTCGTTTCATTCTTGGGTGTGAGAATTATTCTAGCTTTACCAGTTTGTGTTGTGGTTGCCTGATCCTGACCCGTTTCTGTCTTTGGACCTTTGAGGCTGCCTGTTCTGTTTGCCTGACCTGTCTTTGGCTTCTTGTTGGATTCTACTTGTGGACTGAACCTGGATCTTCCTCCTTACTTCGCCCTCTGTTTCTCCAGAGTTTCCTGCCTTAATTGCAAATCAAACGAGATAATCAAATCTAACTGCTGCTACTGCAGATCCGCAGACTGCTCATTTTAAATAAACGCTTTTTGAATAATCCCACAATCTGCTTTGCCTGAATACTGAGACTTTCTGTTTTGAGTCGTGACAAATATATAACAGAAACATATAATCTGATATTTCTCCATATCAGTTTCTCAGAAATTAACGCAAGAAAGAGAAATCTTATTATTACTTAATTCATAATGAGATTATCAGACAATATATTAGGCTTGATTGCATAATATTTTTAGATGATTATAAATATTTTCATTTTTAAGTTAATTGCTAAGTTATCAGCTTCTAAGCCATGATGTTAACTCTTTCTAGGGATTTCCTAACTCTGCAGCTCTTCAATTCTATTCTATTCAATTCTATTTATTTTATTTCTATAGCTCCAATTCACATAATGTCATCTCAAGGCACTTTACAGTTCACCAGATCATCCAGTCAGATTGATTCAAAGTTTTCTATCTAAGGAAAACCAGCTGATTTCATTGCATCGACTCATTGACTCTTCAGCAATCCCTCACACTAAGCATGCTTGTAGCGACAGTGGAGAGGAAAAACTCCCTTTGAACAGGAAGAAACCTCCAGCAGAACCAGGCTCAGTGTGAGCGGCCATCTGCTGAGGCCCACTGGGGTTCAAGGAGACAGAAGCAGACATAGAAAAAGAAGCATAGATAGAAAAGGCGACTGTCAACCAGCTCCACAGGCGGCCCCGTCCAGGAAACACACAGCCAGGCAGACGAGCTCCGAGCCAGCTCCCATGTCAGAGGATGAAGAGAGCACATCCAGTTAGTCACAGTCAGAGAAACAGGACTACACTCTTCTTATATTTTCTTAAAACTGACATCAGATGAACTGTAAAGTGCCTTGAGATGAAATCTGACACATTTGAAAGAGATTAAGATCAGTGTTAATGTGCAGGACTGGTAAAGTGTTTCCTCGCTCTAAGAAACATAAATCATTGTGAGATAATTAAAATCTAAAGGATATTTTGGTTGCCTGTTAGAATCATAGGTGTTAAGTGAGCTGATCATTAACCATGCAGAGGTGCAGTCAGATGCAGCGACTGGGGTAGAAATTAGCCCAGCTCTGAATAACCCCTGCCCCTGCTGACCTATGACCTTTACATCGGATCTGAATCCCTGCTCATGCAACCTGTGAGCCGCAGCATTTCAGAGTAAATGTGAAATCAAATCTGATGCACATTGCTGACGTCAATGCTGCGCCTGACCTCCCACTACCCCATACCAGCTTGGGTTTTAAACTCTCTGCTTTGCAGGATATCAATGCATCCGCCTGCTGTTTATGAGCAGCTAAAGGAGCTCAGGGGCCCCTCCAGCACCAACAACACCCCCCAAGGCCCATCTCTCTTTCTTTGCGGGGCCTTTCCATTGACTTCCATAGATTTCTACAGTCTAACCGTTAGCCTAACCCTAAACTTAATTCACACCTTAGTTCTAAGTTACCCCTGACCCAAAAACCACATTTCCCCTGGTGGGGTCCAGGCATCGGGGCCCACATGGAGCAGCCGGTCCTCACAACATGCTATTTTCCCTGAAAATGGGCCCCACAATGTATAAAAAAAAAGAAGACACATACTGTCCTTTAACTCCAAAACCCCAAACAATAACTGTGTTTGTTTCAGGTTTTATGGTCTGATTTAAAGTGAACACACCTGTTGACCCTCACCGCTCCCATGGCACCGCTGATCATCAGGCTGTGTCTGCGAGGGCAGTAATGGAGGCTGGGGCAGCCAGTTGCAACCATTAACGTACTGTTACTGGACGAGGAGGATGTAGGAGCTCAGGCCTGTCGTACGGTGCTGATCAGGCATCTTTTGTCTTCAAACATTTCCTGTGGAAAGATAAGATGAAGACCGTGTTTTACTGAATAATCAGAAACATGGACTCTAAACATGAATAAAGGAATAGTACTAAAGAAAATTCATACTGTGATAACTAAATGCAAAGACAGATTGTGGTTTAATTGTAAATCTTGTGACAGGTGAGAAAGTATTGAACCTGCAGAGAAACAAAATGTTAATGAGATGGTATGATCCGCACAACACAGTCCTTGGTTCAGCCCTGTTGTAATAACTCTGCATAATAACACATTACTGTGTTTTATGAATTATTTATCCAACAAGGAAATGAAGAAAAACAGGCAGAATCAAAGGCTTACGTTGATGCTGTTAGCGAAAGAAAAAGGGTTGCAGCGTTGCTCTTATGAACCCGTCGGCCTGTTCCTCTATAGAATATGTTTCCTTAGAATCTATAGAATATGATATATNGGACGAGGAGGATGTAGGAGCTCAGGCCTGTCGTACGGTGCTGATCAGGCATCTTTTGTCATCAAACATTTCCTGTGGAAAGATAAGATGAAGACTGTGTTTTATTACTGTGTTTTATGAATTATTTATCCAACAAGGAAATGAAGAAAAACAGTCAGAATCAAAGGCGAAAGAAAAAGGGTTGCAGCGTTGCTCTTATGAACCCGTCGGCCTGTTCCTCTATAGAATATGTTTCCTTAGAATCTATAGAATATGATATATATATAAATAAATAAATAAGTATATGATAATATGATATATATATAGGTATATGAAATGTAATTATAAAGTAAAGTTTTCCCCTCCAATTCTCTACTGAGAGAAACAAGCCTCACAAAACCAGAAGCTTGTTATGAAAACTAATGGAGTAGATCAGTGATTCCCACCCGGGGTTACTCGTACCCCTAGTGGTCCGCGAGTGCATTGCAAGGCATACATAAACATATTTTGTCAGAATCTGAATCAGATTTATTGCCAAGTAGGTTTGAACTTACAAGGAGTTTGACTTGATGTTGATGATGCAGACAAATTATATATATATAGAATTAATAGTTATACACAATATAAAGACATAATATAGTATATAGAAATATACTATATACACAATAGACATGTTGGTGTAGCTTGTAGGTCCTGAACAGAGGAGAGAGAGGCAGTGTCAGAGTGACCGGGGGCCCCAGGCTGGTAGCAGATGGGAAGATCGTAGGTTTTGGTCCTGATGGAGCGCAGCCTCCTGCCAGAGGGAAGGGACTGAAATAGATTGTGGTTGGGGTGTAAATGATGAGCTTCAATCTGCCTTCAGACCTCAGAGTCCTGGAGGCTTACAGATCCTGGAGAGATGGAAGATGTGGAGGAGGTGAGGAGGATGGAGGAGTAGAAGAGCACCATCGTTGTCCTCCAGCTGCTGCAGTTCATCCTCTGCTGGTCTTTCTTGGTGAAGGAGTTGATGTTCAGCTCCTACTTTAGGTCCTGTGAGATGATCGTTCCCAGGAAGAAGAAAGACTCCACAGTGGAGTCCCAGAGAGTGATGGACATAGCTGGGGCTGAGTTCTTTCTGAAGCCCTCAACCATCTCCACTGCTTTCAGATCCAGGTTGTTCTACCTCCACCAGGTCACCAGATGGTCAACCTCCACCTGTAGGCGTCTCCATCAGAGATACGTCCCATGAGAGCGGCGGCGTCCATGAACTTCAGACGCTTCAACGACTGATGACTAGAGGAGCAGCTGCGGGTGTTCAGGGAGACGAGCAGAGGAGAAAGAACAGCCCTGAGGAGCTGGGAGGAGGAGACATCGTTTCCCAGCTTCACCTGCTGCTTCCTGTCAGACAGGAAGTCTGTAATCCACCTTCAGGTGGAGTCAGACACCTTCAGCTGGGAGAGCTTCTCCTGGAGCAGAGCTGGGATGATTGGATTGAAGGCAGAGCTGCAATTCACAGGTGCTGGAGGATGGAGTGAAGGGCCGAATTGAAAGCGTTGCCTGCAGACCTGTTGGCTCTGTAGACAAACTGTAGGGGGTCCAGGAGGGGGTCAGTTATCTCTTTTAGGCGTGAGAGCACAAGGTGCTCAAAGGACTTCATAGCCACTGAGGTCAGGGTGACGGGTCCATTAGGTCATGTGAACCTTGTCTTCCTGGGAACAGGGATAACAGTGGAGGATCTGAGGCAGGATGGTGCGTGGCATGTGACCAGTTAGGTGTTCAAAATGTATGCGAACGTTGGAGACAGCTGATCAGCATAGAGCTGGATGGAGAGACGGAATCTGGTCCTGCAGCTTTCAAGGCTTCTGCCTTCTCAACAGTTTATTTACATCTGTCTGGTTTATGGAAGGGGGTCGGTGGAGGGGAGGAGGTGATATAAAAATCTTCTCACCACACCTGTAGGTCTCTACAGCTCCTCCAGAGTCACAGTTGACATTTTCACTGCTTGGTGTAAAATAAGTCAAGTCATAGTGCATAAAGTAAGGAGTTTCCTCACATCTCTCTCCCAGTCTATTGCCTCTGTCCTCTTTTTAGAAGGTGATGTTATCAGATGTGAAATTGTTTTTCAACCAAGTGTGAAAGTTGCTGTATGGTTGAAGAACGTGTGAAACAGGCCGGTTGCGTGAGTCTCATGGTCAATGTGCGAGAGGTGTCAGCACTGCCTAATGCACGGAGCAGACGCAACAGATCTGCGTAATGAAAGCCTATTGATTGCATTCTTAGCCAGTGATTAGCCCTAGGCCGCTTCAGAGCAACCACGGGTGGAAAACCAGACAGGCAGGGGAAGGTTTGAAAAAGAGCGGAATCAGTGGTAATCCACTGTTAGAGGAACAATTGATCTGCTCTTTGGCCCCATTTCAAGGTTATGTCAGCAAGAGGAACCAGAAAGCATTGGGTTGCATAAGCACCAGAGGGCCAATCGTATGTGATGAGAAAGGTCATCAGTGGTTTATGGTTAAAATAACTAAACAGCATTAAACAAAATAATGATGGATGCTTTCAGAAAAACAAACAATAAATCCAGCGAGCTGCAGCTTAAAAGCAACGTTTCAACAGAACTGATGTTTTACTAATAAAGACAAAACCCTCTGCACACAAATTACTCCAAGCTTGATGGGATTTTCTTTTCCTTCATATTTGCTGAGTGTAAGTGACGCTTCCAGAGCTGACGTTATAAACTGGCTTCTGATTGGTCGGCTGGGAGGATGATCTTTGACCATGAATGCATAGAGAGCAGAAGGATTTTCTCAGCAACCAATCACAGCGTTAGCTGACAGAAAACATGGAAGATCCTCCAGCCAGACGTAAAATCATTCAAACAGGAAACTATTCCTGCTTGTTTGGTGCCACTTTATCAACCGATTCTTTTGTACGGAGAGAAGTTAGACCATTTTATCCCTCTAAGCTCTGGACACTATGGAGGAGTCATCATCTGGCATGATACAGATCCGATTATTGGAAATCAAACACACAGTTTAGGGAGACAGTTTTTCTTCATAAGGTCTAGAAAATATCTGTTCTTTGTTTTCTATAACCATGGGATCCTGCTGGGGTTGGTGGCTCTACTGTGCTAACAGCTCTGACTGGACTATTCTAGGTTCTGTTGGATGATGGTGTTCGTCCTTTTCACATTAACGGGTGCTTCAGCGTAGGACCCCCTGATGCACCTGTTTGGACGTAACTTCCTGACCTTTCAGTCCAGCAACAGCTTCACCTGAAACAGAAAGACTTCTGGAAGGAACTGAAAATGATGAATTATGTGAAGGGTTGGTTTAGGACACTGACCTGAGGCTGATTCAGTCTCAGCCTGTTTAGAATATTTAACAAATGAAGACCTGATCTACTTTAGTTTAACTTGTCATTGGCTTCGTTAACTTATTAAATTTATCTGCCGCCTATAAGTCAGAGCTGACCTCTAACATTAAACAGCTGCTTTCAGCACCAATGTTTTCTGCAGGAGTCTGAGTGATAAAAACCTTTTCATTTCTTCACCTCAATAAAACTCTCTAATTGCTGCTTTTCTCTTTGTGAATCTTTGTGAGTTGAAATAAACTTTAAAAAGTTACACAGATTGTTTCTGTTAAAGTGAAACTTCTTGCTTTAATGTTATTTTCTATTTGGAAGTAGTTTAACAGACCTCTCTGCAGCTTCTCTACTGTTACTCATTACTCCATCCAGACAAAATGGAATAAAATAGCAAAGATTCCCAAAGGAGTAAATCATGATAATCTAATTAAAATTAAAATAACAAAGAGTCAGCTGGTCAATGACTTGATTTATGATAATCAATTCAATTTCAATTCAATTCTATTCGGTTTATTTCTATAGCTCCAATTCACATCATGTCATCTCAGGTCACTTTCCAGTTCACCAGATCATCCAGTCAGATTGATTCAAAGTTTTCTATCTAAGGAAAACCAGCTGATTGCATCGACTCATTGACTCTTCAGCAATCCCTCACACTAAGCATGCTTGTAGCGACAGTGGAGAGGAAAAACTCTCTTTGAACAGGAAGAAACCTCCAGCAGAACCAGGCTCAGTGTGAGCGGCCATCTGCTGAGGCCCACTGGGGTTCAAGGAGACAGAAGCAGACATAGAAAAAGAAGCATAGATACAAAAGGCAACTGTCAACCAGCTCCACAGGCGGCCCCGTCCAGGAAACACACAGCCAGGCAGACGAGCTCCGAGCCAGCTCCCATGTCAGACTTTATCATTCCAGCTGTGCTGCTGCCATCAACACCTTTGTTTCTAGATGTTGGAGCTTGGCCTGTTTTCCAGTGTAGTCCTGTTTCTCTGACTGTGACTAACTGGATGTGCTCTCTTCATCCTCTGACATGGGAGCTGGCTCAGTGGTCAGATGGATCTCCTAATAACAGCAGTCCTCCCCTTCAGGCCATGAAGGAGGCTGAGTGACTCATTCTTATCTCTCATGACCTTCGTTTGGAGCCTGGGAGGCTAAGAACAGACGTACCTCAATGTTTTTTACTCCACACCGCTCACCCTGAGCCTGGTTCTGCTGGAGCTCTCTTTTTGTTCAAGTTTTTCCTCTCCACTGTCGCTACAAGCATGCTTAATGTGAGGGATTGCTGAAGAGTCAATGAGTCGATGCAATCAGCTGGTTTTCCTTAGATAGAAGCTATAAATCAACCTGACTGGAAGATCTGGTTGATTTTCATCTAAACTGATCTGGAAATAAACTGAATTGACTTAAATTTTACTCTTGGTCCTCAAGGCAACATAAAAAAGCAAAGAAAAGGCCTCAGTTAAACATTTCTGGTCTCTGAGGAGCCAGAAGCTTTTGTTCATCATAAAGGTCTGGATGTTTCTTGGCCTCCTCGCTCGTTTCACAAACATGTTGTTGTTTATTCAACGGTTTTCAAGCTCTCCAAATTTTTCCATTTAATCATAATCCCAGATGCTATTAAATCCTGGAGGAACAGATCCTACATTTATTCAGCTCATCATTCAATAATTTAGCCTTAAATAATTTTGATTCTTTCGTTCTGCTGCTTTTGTTGATAAAATGACCACTGAGTCCTTCTAATCAAAGTAAATCTGCCTCACTTTTCTTCAAGTGTGTGCTCAGCCATTTCCCAGCTGACAGAAGTCCTGGAAGAGAGTAGCGGTAAGTAATAATGATCTTAATTACTGTATAAGGCAGTCTCCATGGGAACATGTCTTCTCTAGTTCACTTACTGGCTTGTTTTGTTCATTGTGAATCAGTAATGATGTTTTATTGTGTAAAGCAGTTAACATAATCTAGCTACAACTCATAAAATCCAGTAAAAACAGGGATAGTGTATTAAAATAGACCAGGTGTTTTAAAGGCCCCCTCAAGAAGAGGGTCACATTGTAGTAAGCATCATTATTTCCCAGTCAGAAGCTAAAAAATATGAGATTTACCAGAAATTAAAGGACCAGGAAGCTTTTTGCTCTCTAAAAAGATCAGAGTCTTTAATTAAATATGGGGTGGGGGGAGGGGGGCCATATCCCATTCCTTTCTAACAATCTATCAGAAAACAATTTCAAATATCAATATTGCTCAGCAACAGCGCCTGATATATGGTGTGAATTTTACTCTACTGTGTGTCATCCTCTGACCTCGATGATGGAGATGCAACATTAATGTAGGGAACAGTAAGGCTAATCATTTATTAGTTTACAACATCAATAATTCACATTTAATAGATTGCATTGAGATGTTATTGAAAAAACATTTATTCAGTTATTGACTGGTGTGAATAATTATGAAGGAAAATAAATAATACAGACTTTCTACTTCTTAGAGAAAGAAAGATAAAAGAAAGACAGAAAGACGTTGTTTTAGATTTGAATCCCAAACGTTTAAAAAACAAACTCAACAAACTTAATTCTCTTGCTAAAGAAAAACAGGATTTCTTTTAAATTGAAGAGAATTTCTCCCATTTGGTGAAAGATGTTCCTTCATATCTGAGTAGTTATTCTGGCCTCCTGCTGTTCCTGGTTCAGCTCTAGCAGGACTGCAGTCATGTTAAATAAACGCCTACGATTATCTATCAGGACAGTTATGGTTTGTCCAAAGAAAACTCTTTTATTTTATGAGTTTAAAATTTATCATCTTCCGAATTAGTTCAGCTGTTATAGAACGGGATTATATAATGTGGCTTATTTTGACTTTTTATTTTTATTTTGCTTTTAATAATTAGGGGATTTGTTCATCAACTACAAAATTCAACTAATTTCCAATGAGTCCCTTATGGCCTAATATTATAACTTTGAGAAAATTATATTTTTTATAAACTAGATATTGAACATTCTGACAAATGAAGATAAAGAACCATCAATTCTTAAATAAATTGAAATAGAAATCTTTCGTGATTAATAAGATATTTCCATTCATTTTGTTAGATATTTTCTGTCTAAATATTTCTGATTGTATAAGTCAGGGTTTTCCAAACCAAAAATGTCCCACTGATGATGTATTGGTCTCCAAAAACATCAAATATGATACATTCAGCATTAAGGAACCCTTAACATGCTCACAGTTTAAATAAGATGCATGTGGTTAGTTTACATCATGGTTATAAATACTTTTAAATAGTCAGATTACTAAACGTAATTAAGATTTTCACCCATTTTATATGATTTAAGCTGTTTCACTGTTATATTTCATTAAAAATAAACCTTTAAAAATAAGATATTAACTTCAGACCCCAGCAGGAGAAAGTCCTGAATCCAGGTTGATGGGTTCATGCAGGCTGAGGTTTTTAACGAGGCTGTTTGCCGTGACGTGCTTCGCCTCATTCTGACTAGGGGAGCTGTCCGGTGCTGAAAATCAATTATCACCCCGCAGGAACAATTGACTGTGCTGAGGATTGCTACTGCTAAGTGCTGCAGGAAGAAGGATTAGGTGATACATCTGTTAACTCTCTGCAAACCTTCATTTCAGTTAAAGTAATACTTTCTTTTTTTTACTCTGAATAGAACAGAAATCAGGGTAGAATGCAACATGCCAACTTCAGTACAAAACTTTCAGATTTAGTTTGTTTCAAAGAGGTGGAGACCTTTCAGCCTCTCCATCAGGAGCATCAAGCTCCACATATACATATATATATATATATATATATATATATATATATATATATATATATATATATATATATATTTATATAAATAAAGCTATAAACACTCACCATTTGGGTTGTTAAAGCCAAAATCACAGGAAAACCAACTGGGTTTCTGCATGAACAGTCGTAGGTTTTCTATGGCTGCTTTCCTCCTTCCTCTCTTCCTTCTTTGTCTTTAACAGTCAAACATGTTTTGTAGGATTGTTCACCCAGAAGGCTGGAGAGTAAACTTAGACATGTCTTCATCCAGAGCTGCGTCCTGTTGCTCCATCTTCCCCTCCTGTCTGATGGTGTATCTCTGCTGATGCCTGCCTGTGTGTGGGAGAGAAACAGAGAGAGCTCTGATTATGTGCCTATTTATAAGTGCTATTGTTTTCCCCCGGGAGCGGAGATGTAGAGCAGATATTTAAAACTTTAACCAACTCAGACCAACCCTTAAAGCTCACAGCAATGATTTATCAGGGACATTCATAAACTCACTTTGAGAGAAGTTCTTAAAATAGCTTTAAATCAAATATATATATATGTGTCTAATGTATTTAAAACATTGAAGTTATACATGCAAAGACATTTTTTGACTGCTAAAAATATGACGAAGAAAACAGATTCCAGATCATAACTTTTTAACTGTACATTATATAGTTTTAATGTTTAACGTTTGAATGTTCATTATTTTCTCTGCTCAGCAGATTAATGATGCAGAGTTCTAACTTTCAATTTAGTAATTCCATTTTTTAACTAACTTTTAAACATACAGTATGCATTAAAAGTCTCAATGCTAAAGTAGATTAGAACTTCTTATTATTCTATTGGAACATTATTTTCTTTAAGATTAAATTCATGGTATCTATTGGTCTTGGTCCCACTGGGACAAATTTAAACAAATAGGTTGATTATTAGCAAACAGTGCCGCTATTTTCATTTTTCATTAAGATGTTGCATTTTGGCTGCAGGTTTTAGTGTCGATAACAAGATTCTACTTAAATGAGATAATTTATCTCCTGTCTTTTCATAATTTGAAGTTTGTTGTATTTTGAATGGTTTGGAAAAGCAAAGCATTTACTTTATGGTCGGGGTTGAAAGCAGGAGACAATTATCAATATGAGTCATAGATTAGGAAAATATGTGTTGGGATCCGGAGGCTTGCCCACCAGAGGGCGCCAAAGATCCCTTCCTGAGGGCTGGTGCTCACCTGCAACACCTGTTTTCCATCTGCTCATCAAGAGGTCCCTACTTAAGGAGGCGGAGAGCTACACTCCAGCGCCAGAGTGTTTGCCAGTTATGGTTGAACCTGCCTGAAAACCTGAAAACTCTGAAGAGTTTCTCTGTTGGAAATCTGCCCGCCTGATCTCTGAAGAACCCTGGAGAATTTTTCCTGCCAAGGACCTGCCTGCCCGCTCTCTGAAGAATTTAGAAGGAAAACCCAAACCTGGAATCTGTAAACACTCAACCAAGCTCTGCCTCCGCCAAGCCCTCAGCCTGCCGACAGCCTCTGGACCCTCAAGGTCGCCCACCTCAGCCAGGTCCTCAAGAGAGAGGAAGAGAGAGAGAGCCAAGCCTGGAATCTGCCCGCCAGCACTCAGACTGTCTCAGCCTAGCTGTTAGTTCACCTCCTGTCAGCACTCAGCTCTGCTAGCCCTCAGCCCTCGGCCTGCCAACCTCTCTGCAGCTCTGCTCATCCCCAGACCAGCGGGGAACCAAATCCTGATCAGTTTCCCTAACCCTGGACTTGTTTTATTACTTTACAGTCCTTTAAATAAACCTTTAAACTTTACCCAGTCTCCGAGTGGTTCTGCATATGGGCTAGAGTCCTTCACCCATTATGACAATATGAAGCTTAATAAAAATAAAATTCACTGCTTCTATTTTCCATGTTTTAAATATAGCAGCATTGCTTTATTGAGAGAGAGAAGAATTTTATTTAATGTGAAAAAAAGCACTTTATTAGACAATTTATCAACCAGAATTGATGTAGCGAAATATGGAGATAAAACAAGACGAATCAGTTTTACTAAGTTCCAGAAATCCAATGATCAAAATCTGTGTTTTTCTATGAGCCAGACGCTAAATTAATCAGATTATTAATTGAATCATTGCATGTAAAATAAAAATGCAATAAGCCTTGATGTGGATTATTGGAATTAATCCCTTTTCCCACTTTCAGCTCTGCTGCTATTCTTCAAAGAACAAAGTTAAATTTTGGTACATTTCTTTAATATAAAGATTAACTCACTTCTATAGATTTGGTTTCACAGTTTCACTGAATATCAGCTGCCTTTTCCCCGACAAATAAATAGTTAATAAAGGTGTTTAATCTCATTTTTATTGCTCTTCCAGAATGAAGCGGCTGCCAGAGATTGTAGATTTTCTTCTATTTGGGATTTTACTGAAATTAAATCGGAGGCATAAAAGCCAAATGATTTTAAAGAAAGTTGCAGTCAGAAAGTTTATTTAATTTCTGATTATTTATTTAGTAATCACGCCCGGTTCATTCAGAAAGAAATAAAAAACATAAAAAACAGCTTTTGTCATAAAAAACGTCACGCTTATAAAGATTAAAGTCACTAAAGACTTTATCTGGGGATTAAAAAAAAAAGATCTTATAAAATATTTAACTCAGCTCAGATTCTTACAGGAGGAGAAAAGGATATGAGACAACATTTAAATTATTTTTTGTTTTTCAGAATGAATGGGCGAACAGCTTATAGTTAGAGTGGCTCAGGTTATCCTGAGCTATCTCTATATCATCAACACCTTTGTTTCTAGATGTTGGAGCTTGGCCTGTTTTCCAGTGTAGTCCTGTTTCTCTGACTGTGACTAACTGGATGTGCTCTCTTCATCCTCTGACATGGGAGCTGGCTCGGAGCTCGTCTGCCTGGCTGTGTGTTTCCTGGACGGGGCCGCCTGTGGAGCTGGTTGACAGTTGCCTTTTGTATCTATGCTTCTTTTTCTATGTCTGCTTCTGTCTCCTTGAACCCCAGTGGGCCTCAGCAGATGGCCGCTCACACTGAGCCTGGTTCTGCTGGAGGTTTCTTCCTGTTCAAAGGGAGTTTTTCCTCTCCACTGTCGCTACAAGCATGCTTAGTGTGAGGGATTGCTGAAGAGTCGATGCAATCAGCTGGTTTTCCTTAGATAGAAAACTTTGAATCAATCTGACTGGATGATCTGGTTGAACTGGAAAGTGACCTGAGATGACATGATGTGAATTGGAGCTATAGAAATAGACTGAATAGAATTGAATTGAACTCTGAGTGACTGAGTGAACTGGGTCTGTCTGTTTGCCTTTACACTTCTACTCTTTCATGTAGAAATACGGCTGATCTGGTTGATGTTGCCTCTATGTAAATACTTTTGAAAGATAGACGTGTGAATGTAGAACATCCACTCAGGGTTTTATTGTGTCTTTTTTTCCACTACCTCTTTGAAGCATCTTACCAATTAGACACAACTTTTTAGTTTCCATGGAAACGTTAGTTTCCCCTCACAATAAATCTGCTCTCTTCACAAGGTTTATATTTAAAACCCCTCTGGATCCAGAGACAACTGGTGGGCATTGCATTGCGTTAGTGGAATGCAGCAATATCTGAGTAAGAAGTGTGGGCGTAGGTCAAAGGTCAAAGGCTTAATAAAGTGGGTGAATAAGTATGCTGTCTTAACACAGGCCGTGAAGTCTTGAGAACAAAACAGTTGTAACTTGTGTGTGAAGATTCTAATAAAGGTTTTACAATCAAACATTTTTTTTACACTTGGGAACAAATTTAGGTTTATTTAGAGATAAAGGAGCAAATAAATAAAGAGCTGTGGTAAAAACCAAAGCATCTGTATCTGAACGGGTAAAACGGTTCATCCTGTTTTCCAGCATCACTGTCTTTGTATGAAAAAACTGAGGCAGTTTCACTGGCATACTTTAAAACCCATTTAACATGCCCCGCCCCCCCACCCACCCCCAATAGAGGACAACTCACACACGTCCAAAATAAACTTCATCCAGTGGGTCAAGGATGGAAAATCTGCACCAAAAGCCTTCGACATAGAACTTCGTCCCTTTAGTGGTTAAATGTGATGTGAAGCTGATGGAGCTATTTATTGGTCTTACCCAGGGGCCCGTTTGATGACTCCCTTAAAATGCCATGAGAGCCAATTTATTTGGAAGCAGGCGGCTGGATCATTTCTCACTTTCAGAGCTCATCCAGGTCAACATGTTTTTTTTTTGTTTTTTTAGAAAAACAGGCCGACAGAGATAGGAGGAGGCAAAACAACATCAGTTCCTTTCAAAGGATTCTCACTGTGCTGTGCTAAAGCTCCTCACATACATACACACATATAAACACACATATATATATATAAACACACATTCCTCATACATGGTAAAAAGTGTATGCTTTGCATGGTGATGAAACAATTTCAGTCTAAAAGTCAAAAAGCTCAGAGATTATTATCTTTTATGTCTGAAAGCAGGTTTTCTATTTTACACAGAGAGTTTCCTCCATTGACTCTGTATACAGAGACACTTCATTAGATGCTCTCTGCAGTGAGGCTGACATGCCTACAGGGCGGCCATCTTAGGTCAGACCATAGTTTAGACAGCTGCAGAAATAATGAATAGGAGAAGATCTCATTTTAATCACATTAAGATAATATCAAGATAATCTCTGACGTCACAACCACTTAAAACTCACATTCTAAAATGACCTTCAGTTACATTACAATTACTTACATTTACTCAGATTACAACCTATTTAAACTGAACTCAAACTGGACAAAATTTATACAAATTTATATATTTTGTAATTAAATATTAATATGATAAACACAGTTTTATATTATAATATTATACTAATAAATATTATATATTTAAGTAGTATATTAGTATTATTCAGTATTTTTAAGGATTCCTCTTTGATAATGAATGTTATGATCTATTGAGGAAACTTTGTTGTGATGTGATTTACCAAACAGAGTAAAGTTATTATTTAGTATTTTCATTAATTAAAATGCTAATTTTTTTTGTAATGAACAGATGGGCCGAGTATTCAAGGTGAGACAGTCAGTGGGAAAGTACAAAACGTTTATAAAAACAAAAAACAGAACAGAACGGACATGGCGCTGCCGTGGAGCTGCTGTGGAGCTGCCGTGGAGCTGCTGTGGAGCTGCCGTGGAGCTGCCGTGGAGCTGCTGTGGAGCTGCCGTGGAGCTGCTTTGGAGCTGCCGTGGAGCTGCCGTGGAACTGCTGTGGAACTGCTGTGGAGCTGCCGTGGAGCTGCTGTGGAGCTGCCGTGGAGCTGCCGTGGAGCTGCTTTGGAGCTGCCGTGGAGCTGCTGTGGAACTGCCGTGGAACTGCCGTGGAACTGCTGTGGAACTGCCGTGGAACTGCTGTGGAACTGCTGTGGAGCTGTTGTGGAGCTCCCGTGGAGCTGCTGTGGAGCTGCCGTGGAGCTGCTGTGGAGCTGCCGTGGAGCTGCCGTGGAGCTGCTTTGGAGCTGCCGTGGAGCTGCTGTGGAGCTCCCGTGGAGCTGCTGTGGAGCTGCCGTGGAGCTGCTTTGGAGCTGCCGTGGAGCTGCTTTGGAGCTGCCTTGGAGCTGCCGTGGAGCTGCCGTGGAGCTGCTTTGGAGCTGCCGTGGAGCTGCCGTGGAGCTGCTTTGGAGCTGCCGTGGAGCTGCCGTGTAACTGCTGTGGAGCTGCTGTG